>NC_136506.1:64452934-64710434 GCF_053919585.1 Euprymna scolopes | reverse complement strand
TTCGTTAACGCTCGCACCTGTAAGATTCTCTATGGCAATCAATGGACGACAACTCACCAAAATTAGACCCTTATCTCGCTCTCGTTCTTACAATCCCTCTTACTTCCGTTCAATTACTATTTCTCTTTTTATCTCTCTCTCTTTCTCTCTTATATATCTCTATCTTTCTCTGTCAATCTTTCTCTACATCTACTCATGTAGCTAACTAACTCTATTATACAAATCATTCAAATAGTAGTTTGTTACTGTCAAACTGAGGTATATTTTGTTAGCCACATGAGATGTACTCTCCAAGACTTTACTTCTTCTCTGAGAAGGAGTTAGTTTATTGGTAATCGGTTGAGGTGCTTCTACCGGGAAATACCGACATAGCTGCTCAGGCATTTTGTAAATCAATGTGCGATTATCCAAGTACGATGGCTTCTCAAAACTACACATAACCTGCATCTCAATCTATATATCCGTCTATTTATCTATATATCTATCTATGTTCCTATTTCTATCTCTCTATTTTTATTTTTCTCTTCATCGTCTCTCTTTCTCGTCCTCTTACTCTCTCTCTATTATTCTCATATCTCTCTCTTTGTAATTCTCTCCTCTCTCTCTTTCTCTCTTCTCTTTTTCTTTCTTCCTCTTTGTCTTTCTGTTTCTTTTTCTTTATGACCTCATAGGTGTTTTGCTCTCTCTTTTTCCAGCACAATTTATTCACCAACATCTAGATATCAAAACTCGTTCGGATTGAATAGATCCATCTTCAGAATATGCTGTTCATTCTTCTCTTTCTTCTGATGTCACTATGTATCGTTTATTCTCCGCATGTACCCACATTGTCATTACTTTAGTTTATTATTTCTAAACTTAATTAGTGTTTAGATGAAGAAAAAGAATGTTATTTGTGCAAGCCTAATCATGTTTAGACGCTGGTGCGTAAAAGCTAAGTAAACCATGGAAAATTCGACGTGAAGTTAGTTAAGCAAAAATGTCAAACTAGAGTTCGGACTGTGTGTCATATTTTGTCATAAGAGGAAGTCAGTTCTGACACTTCTTTCTCTTTTCTTGAACTGCGATTGTTTCTCTCTCTCTCTCTCTCTCTCTCTCTCTATCTCTCTTTCTCTCTCTTTCTCTTGCGCGCGCTCGATCTATCTATATATCTATCTATCTATCTATTTTAATGCCATTTTCTCATTTTTTGGAGTCACGTTTAATTTTGTCTCTTTTGTTCTCTCTACTCTCTTTCTGCCTCTTTCTTTCTCTCTCTCTCTCTCTCGCTCTCTATATCCCTATATCTATTTTGTTTTTCTTTCTTATTCTCTCTCTCCATCTCTCTTTATTTCTCTCTCTTACACACACACACACACACACACAGATATTTATATATATATATATATATATATATATATATATATATATATATATATATATATATATATATATACTCGTTTTTTTTATATTCAAAAGTAATGGACTAGTGAATTCAACGAGGTTTTTAGATAGTGCTCAATAAAAAGAGCTGATAATACTTGTTTATTGTTATATAAACATGCTCACATCCCGCTGCTACAAACAGCCACTTGTTTCAATCAAACAACAGATATCATCAGGCAGCGACTTGACTATTCAAATGTTCAATGAATAATGGATTTTTATTTTAGGTAGGAACTCTTTAAAAGTTGGAGTTAAAAAACTTAAAACACAGAATTTTAAATAAAGTTAAAAAATTATAATGGAGAGAGAATGATTAAGAGGAGAAAAAAAACTTAGTTATAGCTGTAATGAAAACCTGAAAAAAATAATTAAAAAACATAATAACAAAATATTAAACAAAAATAGCACACTCGTTGCTACCGAAGGGTGTAACTGTAGAATTAAATCAAAATTTCCTCTTAAAGGAAATTGTCAGATTACTTCTGTAGTGTACCAAGCAACTATTTCTACTAAGGAAAATCCTAACGAAAAAGAAATATTACATAGGAATGACAAATAACAAATTTTAAGAAAGATTTAACGGTCACAAGTGCTCTTTTGAAAATAATGAGTACAAAAATAGAACTTCCTCGTCTAAATATTACAATGAACTAGTAGAGCAAGGTTACTCCCCAATAGTAAATTGGAAAATTTTAAAGAAAACTAAAACCTGTTCTTCTTTAAACTCACCTTGCTACCTATGTCTTTATGAGAAATTGTTTATACTTACGTTTAGAGAAAGAGATAAATTATTAAATAAGAAGCATGAAAATTCAATTAATTGCAAACATTATAAAAGCCATCTTTTAAGTAATTTAGTTTAGATATAAAATTTAAATAAATTTAAAATTGTCACTGATTTCTATAATTTATTAAAATACTATTAATATACTTTCTCCTCGCCTGATTTCATTCTTAACTTCCCCTATCTTATATACCTGTTTATTTTATGACCGTGTGTACTTATGTTTATATATATCTATGTTATTCTGTATACCCTCCTTTGTTGTGTACTCCCCTAATAATGCTTATTTAATCCATTTGTATGTTTTTATGTGTGTATGCATCTATCTGTACTCTTGTCAAATAACTCTTATTCGTATGTATTTTTATATATATGGTTTATGTGAATTATACATATTTATGTGTGCGTATTTATATGTGTGTGTGCGTTGTTGTATATTAGTATATGACTGTGTGCATATATGTGTATTTTTGTATGTATGTGTATACATAAAATTATATATATATATATATATATATATATATATATATATATATATATGTATATATGTATGTCTGTTGGTTCTCTGTGGGTACATACATATGTATTTTATTATTTTTAATTTTGTTACTATCTACCTGAGTGTTGTTACTTTTGAATATTTTGTTTATTTAATTACTTCTTTTGCCTGAATATATTTATATATTCATATGTAAGTGTACTTGTTTCTATGTTTTTAGTAATACTGTCTTGAATGTGTTAATTTGTGATTTAATATGACTTTATATTTATATTTAACTAGCTTAAACTTTCAACTTAATAGTATAGTGTTACAGCTTTAATTATATGCATGTATATATATATATATATATATATATATATATATATATATATATATATATATATATATATATATATATATATATGGTATTCTTTTTATATACATAAATATTAGTAGATTATTCTTTATAATTATTAGTCCTTTTTAATTTCTTCAATCCCCTCTTATGGCTAAATATGTTATATTAAAAAGATAATAAAAATTAATTTTATCCTGTTTTATTACTATTATTATTATTATTATCATTATTATTATTAATATTACTATTATTTTTATTATTACTATTATTATTAATAATAATTTTAATATTGTTTTATCATTATATTTTTTTATATATTTATTTAATAAAAACGCGAAAACTTTAAACTTATATCATTTAGTATAAAGGGCTTAATTAATTGTAAACGTATGTTTGAACTGCGTTGATATTACTCGTGGACGTATGTGAGATGATAAATATGTTGGTTAGTTACATTCGATGTTACTTTTGACATGTACATTTCTAACGCTAAGATTGTATTTTCTGTTTGTTTTTGTAATAACGTGTCTCGTTACTGAAATGTATAATTGTTCATAAATTGGTTGACACGCAGATCTTTTTCTTTTTATATATCCTCTCAACATTTTCCCTTCCTATTAATTCTTACTTTCTCTCCTTCTCTCTTTAACTATATTTCATCATTCTTTCTTTTCTCTTCTAGCCCTTGTTTTCTTTATAATAACCTTTATATTTTTTCTTCTTCTTCTCCATATTATATTTTTTTCTCTATTTTCTTTCTCTATTTCTTTTTTTCTCCTCTTAATCATTCTCTCTCCATTATAATTTTTAAACTTTATTTAAATTGCCCCTCCCTATTTACATCTTATAATTAAAATTCTGTGTTTTAAGTTTTTTAACTCCAACTTTTAAAGAGTTCCTACCTAAAATAAAAATCCATTATTCATTGAACATTAGAATAGTCAAGTCGCTGCCTGATGATATCTGTTGTTTGATTGAAACAAGTAGCTGTTTGTAGCAGCGGGATGTGAGCATGTTTATATAACAATAAACAAGTATATATATATATATATATATATATATATATATATATATATATATATATATATATATATATATATATATAATCTCGGGAAAACTCGTCTCCGGAAAACTCGTCTCCGGAACACTCGCCCCCTTTCGCTAGGTAGGAAAACTGGTCCCTTATTGAATAAATATCGATTGAAAACACATTTTATGATCGTTCTTGAAGGTGATATTGGTTTTTAAAATAGACTATAGCCCCCATAATATTTTTAAAAAATATTTTTACTTGTTTAATGTTTTTTGTTTTGTTTTTTAAATAAAATCGATTTTCTAAGTGTCCGTTTTCTACCTAACTGGCTAAGTTCTTAGTGGTTTCACTTATTTTAAAGCGTTTATTATGTTCATAAACGAGACCGCATATTTTTTTATATTAATATAAAAAGAATTTACTTATTTACTGTTGTTTATAAAAGGGTAAAATCGATTTTTCTACCTCGCCGACTATGTTGTTTAATTTATTTGAAATCGTTTATTCGGTAAAGAAAAAAAACACAGAAAACAAATAAAAAACATGTCGAGTGTCCGGTATATCACATCTTAGGGGTATTGATAATCGCTAAAATATAGAGAATTAAAGATATTACTGAGGGAGATTTGGTTTTAAAAAGAAAATAATAAAGTTTAATATTTTTAAAAATATAATTTAGAGAGGGAAGGGGGGTAAAAACTATATCTCCTTCCGAAAAACAACCAACAAAAAATGAAATTAAAAAGATTCTTGATAAACGATAGCGGAGTTTTCAATAAAATTGATTAATAAATTTATTTAGGGATTACTGTTTCTCTTAATGATTGATTTTAGAATTTTGAAGTAAAAATTTAAAAAATTAAAAATGAGTTAACGAGAGATTGTTAGCACATGGCATCTCTCGCGCCAAAAAAAATATTTCGCTTTTAATTTATTAGTTAATTTTTGCCAAATTTGACAGGACGACAATAAATGTTGATAATTGATAAAATTATAATTTTAAATAACGCATGAGTGCATTTGGTATGAGAGAAAACAAAAACATAACAACAAAAAAACTATCATAATTAAAAAACCCAAACAAAAAAGTAACGAAGAATTGAATCGCTCCCTGTTTTTTTAATTTTTTTGTTTTGTTTTTTATTATTGTTTTTATGGCTCCAAAAACATCGTTAAAATAAGAACAAAAAAAATTTGTAATTAACATTGTATGAACATAATAAACGCTTTAAAATAAGTGAAACCACTAAGAACTTAGCCAGTTAGGTAGAAAACGGAGACTTAGAAAATCGATTTTATTTAAAAATAAAAAAAACATTAAACAAGTAAAAATATTTTTAAAAAATATTATGCGGGGGGCTATAGTCTATTTTAAAAAAACAATATCTCCTTCAAGAACGATCATAAAATGTGTTTTCAATCGATATTTATTCAATAAGGGACCAGTTTTCCTACCTAGCGAAAGGGGACGAGTTTTCCGGGGTCGAGTTTTCCCGGGACGAGTTTTCCCGAGATGAGTTTTCCCGAGACGAGTTTTCCCGGGACGAGTTTTCCGGGCACCATATATATATATATATATATATATATATATATATATATATATATATATATATATATATATATATATATATATATACATCCACATGCAATACTGTTTCGCTGTGTCACAGCTCATCAATGCGATATACACTCTCTACTTTATTTTCCTTCCATCTCTTAATTTTTTTTCTCTCTTTCTATTTTTCTCTTCTCCCCATCCTCTATCTCTTTCCTCTCTTTCTTTATCATCTCACCAATATCGCTTTTTTTTTTGCCATTCTTTTTCACTCTATCTCTTCCCTCTTTCCTTAATTTTTCTCTCGATCAATATCTGCCTCTATATCTACATCCCCTTTCGCTACCTTTTTCTTTTTCATCTTCTCTCTCTCTCTCTTCATGTCTCTCTCTTCATCTCCTGCTCTTGCTCTCTCTCTCTCTCTCTCTCTCTCTCTCTCTCTCTCTCTCTCTCTCTCTCCCCTTTTTAGTCGTTTCCCTCTCACTATCTATCTATACGAAAGTCGTTTAGTGACATTACACTTGCGCATTGTACAAGAAAAACGGATATCATTTTTAAACTCCAAATGATTTTGTACTGTCCTTATTTACTACCACTCGGAATAATCAACGCGCATCGCCAAAAATAAGTACGGGCAATAATGGCGGCATAAAAATAGGGGGATGTAGTTTTGAAAGCCTGTTTATCATCATTTTTATACGTTTCCGACTACTTTTTATTGTATTTTCCAAAAGGAAAAAAATGTGTACACTTGAAAAAAAGTCATAGTGAAAAATGTTTTCACGGCGACATTCGGAAGCTGACAAATTATGTAGCTAAATTTTTTTTTTTAATTACATTTTCACCCCAAACAAGGCACATCGCCACTTTGATGTAGGGGCTACTATCAGGGACATAAACTACAGGGATACTATGTAGGGAGTTGGGCAGCAAGATGTCGGTTGACGTTACACTTGAACTTCTGCATGTCAGTACACTCTGGGAAGTAGGGTCCCGGAAAGAAATTCCAATGTCTAGCGGTTCTGGGGAAGAAATTACTGGAGTAGAAGGCTCTCTTACATCTAGGGATCTCTACTGTGAAAGGGTGGGATTTAGCTGCTTGTCGGGTTTGTCGGGGTTATTCACGTCAAGGGGGTACAAGTGCTTGCAGTTCGTCAGAGAATTCACCGTTAAAGTACTTGTAGAACAGGCATAGGCATGCAAAATTTCGTCGATGGGACAGAGGCTGAAGCTTAGATGACAGTTCAGGACCTATTAGGTTGGCGACTCTCTCTTGAACCTTGTCCAGGAGCGAGAGACTAGTGGCAGATGCACCAGCCCAAATATGACAACAATGCTCCATACATGAGCGAATGGTGGCCTTATAGAGGTACAGGATACTTTCGGGCGTTAGTAGCTTTCTAGCACGGTAGAGAGAACCTACCTTCTTCGCAGCGGTTCTGGCATTTGAAACAAAGTTTTCTGGGTCTATTTCAAAGATAATTAGTAAAGTCTTAAGATATTGACAAATAAATAAAAAAAATGTTTGTACAAATAATAGCTTAATTAGCTCCCCAAAATCGAAAGATTCTGGCTTCGCACAATTACAACAAACGAAAACTCGTCTACGTGTTAATTTTACGGAAGCCTAAAATATCAGAAAGTCAAAAGTCTCTCCGAAAATGACGTCAGGTAGTTTGAGGGCGGTAAGGGCTGCTGGTTTTCTTTTTTCCCAGCATCGCATCCGTACATTCCTGCCGTGAACGCTTGTATAATTTTATCATTTTTAATTTAATTATTTTCTATGCTCCTGCTTTTAAATAAGAAAATATTTATTTTTCAAAATTATATAAAAAATTATATTACATCGAATGTTTGACTTTCATTAAAACAAGGAAACTATTATAATCTTACATATAAAAATCATGCGAAATATGTAATCAGAAAAAGTAGAAATATTTTTTGCAATTATAATTTGTTTCTGTGAAAATATCTAATAAACAATGCTTAATTCAATGATAGTTCGAGAAATTAATTTTTCTTCGATTATTATCTAATTAATTAATACGGGCTTTAGGGGCTTTTTTTCTTAATTATCCTGAAAAAAATTTTTTTTCTTTTCTTTTGTTACAATTTATATGCTTTATATTCATAAAAAAAAACAAAAATAAATTAAATCTCTTTTTTTTCTACTGAAAGCCATAACTTTAGTAAAGGTGTTTTTTGTTTATACAAAATAATATATTTCCGCAATGATTCCACTAAACATAAATTAGTTCATTATATTTTGTGATCATTATTTGATAAATACCGAAAATTTCATTAAAATTGGTTTATTTCCTAATTTTTAGTGAATTTTTAAGTAAAGGAAGGGGTCGAAATGTTTATACGTTTTGAGCATCGGGTATTCATTTTGCACGTACTTTGCGTGAGCAAAGAAGGAACGAACTCCTGTTATGTGTCATCAACAACACAAGACTCTTCCAATGTCTGGATCATCTGACTGGAGTAAACAATTGTCCCACTCCTAGTGCTGCAACCATAAAAATACACTAATTACTGTAGTAGTAGTAGTAGTAGTAGTAGTAGTAGTAGTAGTAGTAGTAGTAGTGTTACAAATAGACTTACTGCAAAGAGACAAAAGTTATGTTCTTTCCGCCACTCGCACATGGAAAAAAAGACGAAAAAAGAGAAAACGCAAGAAGACTGGGCGAGATTTAAGGAGGATAAAAAAAAAGCGGCTTGGAGGGAAAAAGGGCAGTTCTTCGTTACGTCTTGCGTGGGTGGAAACGTTGCGATCAATTGCAACCTTGCAAAACATTTACATAAATGGGATGTGTTCACTTTCAATGAAGATCATGTGACAACAATTCTCTCTAATATAAAAAGAGCACTCTCCTTTGTTTCTTCGCCAACCACTGATAAATCTAATTTGCCGTATGTTGTGTTTTTGCTAAACGTGACATAACACCAAGACTCTTTCATAGGAAGCACTTCATTCCGTAAGCTTCTTTTTATTTGTTGAGTTTTCTGTTTTGGTAACCATCATTGGGTGTCAAGTCTTCTATTTTGGTAACCATCATTGGGTGTCAAGTCTTCTGTTTTGGTAACCATCATTGGGTGTCAAGTCTTCTGTTTTGGTAACCATCATTGGGTGTCAAGTCTTCTGTTTTGGTAACCATCATTGGGTGTCAAGTCTTTTGTTTTGGTAACCATCATTGGGTGTCAAGGCTTGTCGATATTTCACCAACGTTATCTTTTGTTAAATCCGGAAAAAATCACCCATATTTTTACAGGAGGGAATTCATGCAAATGTTTTATTAGCATTTTCTAAAGTGTATAAGCAACATTAATTAATAGCGAAACTTGTGTTCCAGCGTACCAACGGAAAAAATAAGGAACCGAAGAAGCTTCTGCTTCAATCTTTATAAGTACACTACTTCGCTCGAAAGTCTTTGTTCAATCTATTTTCGTAGTTATTTATATTTATGTGCATGTCGGTGCTTCACGCGTACAATGAAATTGGCATGAATATTATTATTGTTATTGTTTTACGAAAACGTGGTTTACTTAAAAGTTAGTTGTTTATAGCTGATTCTGAAACCAGTTTTAACCAAATATGTGTGTGATTAATTCTGAGATACTTTTTAAAGAAAAACACATGGTTGCCTGTCAGCAACCAAAAGTCCCATCTTCTGCTCTTACTATTGACCTTTATTTTATAAATAGAGCTTACAGCTTTACCTTAATGACAAAATTGTAATCTATTACACTTTGATTTAAGTAATAATTTAAATCAAATTATACTGTAATATTTAAATTTGCCTTTTAAAATTCTATTTAAATAATTTGGCAAATGAAATGGCAGAGAAACAAAACAGAAAAAAAAACGAATATGAGAGTAGAAGACTAGGTAACGCTGCAGATATACATCTTCAATGCATAATCGCTTTGGGTCGTGGATACTCCTTGACAATCAGTCCGACATAGTTTGGGTCATATTAAGTAGGCGATCACCTTGCTTCTGTCGGGGCGAGGTACGTAATTCTGGGAAGTCTACTTTTGTATGTTATCTAATCGGATCTATTTAACTGGTGTATATACCAGTTGTCTAATGTTTTTGTTACGTCTATATAATTTCTGGTTGAATCTTTGCCAAACGCGTGCGAAATCA
Source organism: Euprymna scolopes (assembly GCF_053919585.1). Classification (NCBI taxonomy): domain Eukaryota; kingdom Metazoa; phylum Mollusca; class Cephalopoda; order Sepiida; family Sepiolidae; genus Euprymna; species Euprymna scolopes. Next base: position 64,700,645 of record NC_136506.1, on the reverse strand, counting down.
TATACATTCTGTTAGTTTCAATATGGCAATAAACTAACGAATAACATAAACAACTTAGCTTTATGTACAAATCAACAGACAGCAGTGAAATGACAATGGTCGGTATTGAGGCATGCAGTGCAGTAGGTGCTCGAACACTGTCGACTCTCTCCGTTGGTCTTTGTTATCAGTCTTCTTTTATTTACATTTCATAAGTCGGAATTCGAGTGTTCTTTAGTTTTGCGTTTTGCGCAATTCTAATCCAGGTTAGAATGTAGAATGTCCCATTATTTCCGTTTTCAGGTTATATTCTATGTCAATAATCTCTATCAGAATGTAAGTTCACGTCATCGCACAGCAATCTGCCGATTTCTGGTATTGCCTGTGTGCATCTACATCCGATATTTTCCGACGTTGCCCGTCATCTATGAAACACCCAGACTTTATATCTTTCTCTTTGATAGGGAATTAGTTTATTATTAATTTATTATTACTCACCTGAGGCGCACATAACGAGAATAGCGACGAAGTTTCTCGGGCAATTTTGTTGAACAGAGCGCACACACCTCTTGTGTACTAGATTTTCAAGCCCCCTACCTTCCCACCTTGTGTCACATCGTTTCACGGTTGAAAGGGGGGGAGTTAGTATCTCCTTATTAACATCATGCTGTTCCTTTTTTTTATTTGCTTCCTGTGAGTGTAAAATTAGACACAAAGTTGTTTTTTTTTTTAATGTGGGGAAATACAGTTCCCCAAAAGGGCACTCTTGATTGGAAATAAAATGTATATCAATCTTTTAGCTTTTTCTTTCGATGAGCGAGGGTAGGAAAAAAATAAGTTCCGCACTACAACAGACATTACATATTGCTCCTATCCCATTGATTACTGTACACGCAATAACACTTATCCCCGAGTGGCTTCCAAGCCTTGATAAGTGGTGACCTCCATGTAAAAAAGAAAAAAATATAATCTCTATTTGCGGTTGCTATCCTAAATCTATTTTGATGGCGTTAGATTTGATAGAGAGATGTTGCCCAACGCCTGAGATAACCAAATGGTTTCTCATTTACTATTTACCAGAATCAACGTCTCTTAACTTCAGTGACCTCACGAAAGTCGGTACGTCAACATGCTTCTGTCATATACACATCTAGTTTAACATAAAAACACTTATCAACTCAAATTATCGGACGTTGACATCTACCCGCTCTTTGCGCCCCTCAGCCCAAGTCGTATGTGTACCTATTGACCTATGTGAATGACCGTTCCCGGCGTCAATAGTCAAATTTAAAACCTTAGGACGAACGCGACTAGCACTAGAAAGCGGAAAAACCTTTTCACAAATGGAAAAGAACTTCTGATAATATCAGTGACGCCATCTTAACCGGAAGTCAACCTATACTTCCGGTAACCTTTTCCAGTTGTCCTTTGTTGTCATTTTTTCGCTTTGTTTTTGTTTCGCTTTGTTTTTGTTTTTTTTTTTGTTTGTTTTTAGCTGCTGTTTTTCTTCTTTTTTTTTTAAGTACGTCTGAAATATAACAGTGAAGCCGGCGTGAACTGAATGATAATAAAATGCGAATGAAAAGATAATTTTCATTCGCAAAAATAACACCATAAACACCCTATTAAGATAGATGACGGCGCTAGAGCTCTTATTTACTTGTTTCATTACGTAGGCAAATGCTCCATCTATAATGCGTGACCCTGACTTAGAGACGACTGTTTGTTAACAAATTTTAATATTTAACCTTTAACGATTTTCAAAATAATGCAAGTTTGAGGTGATTTAAGTTTAAATTTGCGGTAGCATTTTCATTTAAAATTTAATATTGTTAATGTTAAAAGTGACTCTGTATATCCTGATAACTGACAAAACCTCTAACTAGGGCCTCTAGAACGCTACCGAAACAATTCCTATTAGTTAGGATAACGTATTACTTTACTGTGGGATACAACACAGTCGTTTTCGTAGGCTATGTCCACACATACTTTCATAATTTTTTTTATAAGTCATAAAATTTCGCACATTCTATTCATTGTTTTTAATCCTCTCATAATATTCTTCATCATTCAGCTGACAATCTACCCTTGTCATTAACTGTTATTCTCAAGAGGCTTTATATCTTAATAAATAGTGACTCATTAATACAAAAATGTAGTGAGTACCGGCTATTTTCATATTTGATGAAGAATATTATGAGAGGATTGAAAACGATGAATGGAATGTACGAAATTTGATAGCTTATAGGAAGATTTTTTTTACACTAGATTTAAAGACGACTATGTTGTAGACCGCAGGAAAGCAATACCGCTTTAGATAGGGTCCAGAAAAGAACCTCAAATCTTATAGGCAGAGCAATATCAGCAAAGTTCTAAACTCTGTCTCATCGCCGCAATGTGGCATCCTTTTGCCTGCCTTACAAGTACATGAATGGAATGTGCTCGGATGAATTCATAGCACTTGTGCCTCCCTGACGATAAGCAGAAAAATCTTACACCATCACCGTTGAGGACACTAGATGCCGGAAAGCCTTCTATTCTAATAGTTTCTTCTCTCGGAATGCTAGACGTTGGAATTCCTTCCACGTTTCTTGTTTCCCTGACTGTACTAATTTGCTTAATTTACCCACAATCCTCAATTAGACACGGTCCCAAATAGTAGGCTTTTGCGACCAAGTGGCAATATGCCTTATTTGGGGTGAAGCATAGTAAAAAAAGATCTTGACCTTCGGACTAGAGTCAACGTGTAGCATCTGTTTTATGTCAGTCAGAAGAGAAGCCTTTCTCGACGAGCACTATTTATTTTTGTCCCATCCAGAGTTATCCTTTAAGAGGAGACCAATATCTCCGACAATACAACAAAATTTGTGTCGAATTTTACCATCGTGGAGAGGGGCACGCAGACTTCCTAAAATATTTAAAGTTAAATATTTGGCAATATCACAGTGTTTTCTCCCTTGGACATGACATATTAGTTGATTCAAGAATTAGTAGATACGATCGCTTTTTCTTGTGTGGAAGCGAATATGTGATAAGAGTCAAAAAGATCTCTCTATTCTTCCACCCACTGTGACTACTCAAGTTCCTAATGTAATTTTGTGGGAACTTTTTGGAGATTTGCAAACCTATACATTTTTGGAAAGGGTTTTGTTTCAGGAATCAGAAAGTCAATGTTTGCATTTGCCCAGATGCGTATATGGCGGCCATATTGGATTTACAAAATGGTCGCCGTAAGACGTACGTTTTGTAATATCTCGGTTTCTAAATAAGCTGGAACACTGATTTTAATTGCTAAACATAAATTTTCAGGGCCAAGGAAATCAAAGGTGGTGGTTATAAAATTTTCCCAGATGTGTATATGGCGGCCATATTGGAATTTACAAAATGGCGCTGTAAAATGTACGTTTTGTAATATCTTGGCCTCTAAATAACCAGGAACACTGATTTTAACTGCTAAACCTACATTTTCAGGGTCATAGAAGCCAATGGTGGTAGTTATAAAGCAACAACATTTTTAACATTAACCTTTAGATGCATAACTGGGTTCAAACTGTTTTGAGTTGTTTTATTGCAATATCTTTGTAATAAAAAATATGTATCATTTATAAATTCATACTTCAGCTGTTCCTAAAAAATCTTGCTTTTATATCACTAATTCAAATTGTTAATTTACCTCTGATACTTTGAGAACTTGTAGTTTTTGTATTGCTATTCTAACATTACTGTAATTCTCTCTGTGTTTGTAGGTTAAGCATGAGTGATGAGTCGCAAAGTAGAAAGTAAGCATGTCAAACCAAGGAGTTCATTAACTGGAAGACGTGCATTCTTTGCCAGTCTGATAATAAAAAGAAATGAGTCTTGATGCAACATCCGCGATTAGAGTCCTATGGGCTCGTACTGCAGGTAATTCTAGAGAGGGCTAGTTTGAATGGTAAGGACTATGTCCAAGTCTAAAGGCGACTGCAGAACTACACACAACAATGTGTGAAAAGAGGGCGATCTGTTATCGCTCATGTCATTCAAGTGTAACTAAAAAAGTTGAAATACAACGTGAAAGAGATTGCAATGCACACGCTTAAGCTACAGGACACTACACAGCCAAAAAAGCCTGGCCAGAAAAGAGAAAGCGCAGAAGAGACTGTTCCAGGCCCCTCTACATCTGGTTCTGCATTGCCATTCACACGATCACATACAAGTTCACTGGATAAGAAAGAATGCTTCTTCTGCTAACAGGACAATGGCCAACAACTGTACCAGATCAGGACTGAGAATGCAGGTAAAAATGTCAAAGATACTGTGGCAAAGTCCCATAATCCTGCACTGAAGACTAAGCTGAACACCTGCATATAACCAGGTGATGCACATGCAATTGATGTCCTATACCACAAAGCTTGCTGGACCAAAAATTTGTTCCATGCTGTTTGAGATACTAACACTAGCAAAACTGCTGAAGAACCTTTTCTACAAAGGGCGAGTCTGCTTGAGCTGATACACCTTATTGGTGTAGAAACAAAAAACAAAGTATACCTTGGGATGAATGATATTGAAACGACTTATGTAAATATGCTTGGTTTGGAAGTTTTTGAAAGTCATATACCTGTATTCAGTAGAAAATGGCTGAAATAAAGGATCCTTACTTATTTGCCGCACCTGAAGTCTGTTTGACCAAACATAAAGAATCCAACTATCCTCTAGTCCCGAGATGCATGTGAAGAGGACATGGTTGATACCTCAATGACAACTGGTAAGGAGGAGGAGAACAGCATGAAGACAATCTATAAAGCAGCACAGGTGATAAGGAAAAACATTGCAGCCTTCAAAGGGCACAAGGAAAAAAATGTCATGCAGGTATCTAGTGGTTGGGCCTGCTGAAAAGCTGGAAACTGTAAAGAGAACGAAAGATGTTGACCGAGCAACACTGACGGTGAGCCAGAATATCATGTATGGGTTCAAATCTAGTAAACAAGTAAAGTACAAGCCAAGCAATGAATCAGCATTCAAGTCACCCCGTGCACGAAGGAACCTCCAAGTTCTGGGACTGGCACTGACTGTCCACCATGACACATGCAACAAGAAGTTGTTGAATCTTCTCAATGCTCATGGCTACGCTATTTCACATCGCCGTGTCCTTCTCATGGAAACTGCACCGGCAAATGCTGTTGTAGAAAACACCAGAGCATATCAAGGCATCTATGTACCACGATTCCTGAAGAAGCTAAAAAGAGAAGACATGCCCCATGAAGACCAGTCACCTCAAGTTGGAAGTTCTACCCACCAAGATGCAACAGATACAGGATTTACAGAGCCCACATCTACTGATCATCCAAGTCAGAAGATAGCATTGGCGGATCTGCAGAAGCTGAGCAAGAAACCAGCGACTCTAGTGACCGTCAGGGATCTGAGTGGCTGCTTCAAGGACAGACTGGTGCAACTAACATGAGATTATGATGAAATCATCCTCGTTTTTGACATATACCGAGCAGATTCTCTGAAGAGTGCAACCAAAGATAAACGAAGACAAAGAAAAGCTTCTGTTCAGTATCAAGTCAGAGATGACATTAACATCAAACACATCCCAATGAGGAGGTTCCTATCCTATGGCAAGACGAAGGCTGATTTGACTGACTATCTTGCTGCCCAAACTCTAGAGTACAACAGGGGATCATCGAAGCTGATCATCACATCTGCTTCTGGATACACTAGGCGCAACAAAGACCTTGTCTTTGAAGTAAATAACCATGAGGAAGCAGGCACGCTGCTGATCCACCAGGCTATGCTGGATTCACAGCGAAACCCACCTGATGCACAGTTAGTATTTTTCTCCCCAGATACGGGTATTTTAGTGCTAGTCGCAGCAAACTATGACCTATTGCTGAAAAACACGTCCATTTCTAATGGTGTTATACAAATTGAACCATTGTGGCGAGCTCTAGGTAAAGAAAGAGCAAAGGCTTTCCATGCCTTCACTGGGGCTGACAACACAGGAAGGTTCTCCCGAACATGCAAGACAACCTGGCTGCAGATCTACCTCAAAGCAGATGCAGATGTTGTCAATGATTTGCAAATGCTTATGGATGAAGCAAAAGTGACAGAGGGAATGCTGTCAACACTGGAGTCCTTTGTATGTGCAGTTTATTCGCCAAAAGGGATCAACATAAAAACAATCCCTGAACTGCGATGGCATCTGTTCTGCAAGTATAGGGCAGAAAGTGACAGGCTCCCTCCAACACCTGGACTTCTAAAGCAGCATATTTTAAGAGTACATGTTCAAGCAAGGGTATGGGCACAAGCAGGCATTGCTCTGCAGATTTCACAACTGGATCCCCTGGAAAATGGGTACTTCAAACAATTGGATGGCATCCTGAAATCAATGACCACAGAGGTCCTCCCAGCCCCTAAGGCCATCATTGAGATGGTCACATGCAAATGTATATTTGACTGTCCTTCTTGCAGATATTCTTCCAGGTCTAAAGACTTAGCCTGTACTGATATCTGTCAGTACAGCAACCAGTACGAAAACGATTCCCAAGCTGTGATGTATGAAAGTAATGTTGATGATGATGATTATGCATAGACTATGATCAAACATCTCATTATGTTTAAGATAGTTGCACAAACATTCAAAGTATACAGTTAAAAGGCATTTCAATAAAAATAACTCTGATTTAGTATCTGACTAACTGCCAGGGTTGTTATGGTTTTTACCCATATGGTGGATTATGTATTTACATGGTGGGGGTTACAAAAGATGAAATTATAACTTGGATCATTAACTTTCTTGACACTGAAAATGCAGGTTTAGCAGTTAAAATCAGTGTTCCAGCTGATTTAGAGGCCGAGATGTTACAAAACATACATCTGACGACAGCCAGTTTGTAAATTCCAATATGGCCGCCATATACACATCTGGGAAAATTTTATAACTACCACCATTAGCTTCCTGGACCCTGAAAATGTATGCTTAGTCGTTAAAATCAGTGTTCCAGCTTATTTAGAAGCCGATATATTTCAAAACGTACATTTTACGGCGGCCATTTTTTAAATCCAATATGGCCGCCATATACGCATCTGAGCAAATGCAAACATTAATTTTCTGATTCCTAAGACAAAAACCTTTCCAAAAATGTATAGGTTTGGAAATCTCCAAAAAGTTCACACAAAAGGTAAATGCATAGTTAAATGGTGGCTTTGTTGAGAAATAGGATACTAACAAGTTTGAACAATTTTCTGTCACGACAGAAGGAGGCTACTTTCGTTGCAGCAGCCTTGGCAGTCTGTGAATATTAAGTCTATGAGTTTTAATCTTTTACTCTGCGGTATAGTGCTATTAGCTATGGTAATCGAAGGTTGAAATTGTTTCTTATAATTGTTAAAGGAAAGGAGCTTTATCTTAGTAGCATTAAATGTTACCATCCACTTATGTCTTCATTCAACTAGAGACTAGCGATCATTTTCTAAGGATTCAGTCATTGCCTTAGATATGAGGGCATTTGTTTCGTCTACGTGTTGTTAATATAACAGGATGTTATCAGCAAATATACCAATCTCCGACACAATTTCATCATGGAGATCGTCTATGAAAATCCTGAATAATACAGGAAGAAGGTCTGACCCCTGACCTGTATTAATGTCATATTGTTTGACCATTGAGACCAACCTGTCTTTTTTTGTCGCTGTTAATAGACAAATTACCTTCGTGAATTAAATAAATATAAAATACAAATATGAAAAAGGTTGATACGCCGTAAAAAATCAAAACCTGTTGACGAATTCCTTTAGCATTTAACAGTAGCTGAGTCAAAGCGTTTCAACGAGAAAAGATTTTCTATTTTCCTTTATTTATTTTATTTATTCTTCAGAAGAGAAGAGTTATTATTTTTGTGTGATCGTGTATTTGGAGAGGGGAGAAGGGTGTCCCTGCTCGACCAATCAGATCGTTTTGCTTTTAATGACTCGAGGATTAGACGTGTTTTTGGTGTACGTTATTCTTGGTCGGCCACTTGTTTCCGTCCGCCCAGCCGAAACCTTGCTCAGAACAACGTTGTTGGCACACGTTAATTAATGTGGACTGTTTAATTAGTGTCAATAAGAGAGTTTACCGAAAAGCTGGCCGAAACTAAACCTACTGTTCAAGTGAAAAACAAATAGACATCAAAAGGCTTCAGTCAAGTACATATCCATTGACCATACATTTGTAAAGCCTTATTCGAGTTTGTGGTTATGGACGTGAAAGGGGTTTATTGCACACATAGACATTACCTTCTTATATATAAAGTAGGATCTGTGTGCTTTTCTTTACTTGGATGGTCACCACTTACGATGGCCCGAAGGCCACTCAAGGAGAAAGCGTAAGGTAGATGGTGATAGCAAGATCAGTCACAGTGGCACTTGAGTAGGTTTAGATTATCTAAATAGAAGACTTAATAGGTATTTATTCACATTAGACTTAAAGACAATTATATTATAGTCAACCGGGAAGCAGATAAACGGTATTGCGTTCCACTGACTGAGAGTTCTGGAAAGAAAATCTGCTCATGGAATTTTCGTTTAGTTTTGGGCACAAATAGAATGTGAGGAAAGTTGTTGGCGGTTGTTTCAGCTAGGCGAATATTTTTTGTGAACGCTTTAAGGTGAGGGGCCCTAGATTAGAGCTCAGTCGAACACTTACCATAAAAGTATCGATAGATCAGATAGACTCAGAACGTCTCTTCTGTGAGAAAGAGGGGGTAGTGGAGCAAATATGTCATCTCCCACTACGTTTCGAAGACGGTTTTGTACCTTGTCAAGTACGAAAGGGGTGCTTTAAAGAGCTCGACCCTAGATATGACAACAGTACTCCATCTTAGGCTGTATTTGACTCTTGAACAGGTAGAGGATTACATCGGAAATGAGTTACTTTGGGGGGGTAGAATAATTCAGCCATTTTTCCGGTGATATTGGCAATGGATCTGTAAGTATGACCACCTAATTCACAATAGTCCCTTACGTTTTAATGGATATGTGCCTTGTTTAGATTGAATAAACACAATAACAACAAATAGTAAACTAAAAATAAAAATATTTGTCCTACAGTCGATTTGTTTCTGTGACTTTACCTTTTCTTTCTGACCTTAAACTATATCCAGTGGTGAGGCCCCAGCTTGTGGGCTTTGGGGAGTGTGGAGCCACCCTTTAATTACCATTGCTCCCAGGTCCACTCTGACCCGGAGTGGTAGTACCTGTTAGGGTCCCAACTATGTGTTAAATAGAAACCGACGTGAAAACAACAAATATATTCTATTAAAAAAAAATTTCTTCAAAATCTTTGGATTCGGCATTAAATAACCCGAAAAGGGTTGATATGCCGTAAAACAAAAACAACTAACCAACCTTTTCTTTGAGAATGGGTTAATTTAACTCGCATAGCAAAAACAAATTTTATTAACTTCCCTAAAACGCTTAACTGATCCGGAAACGGGGGATCATTTGGCATTGAATTTATATACGAAATTCATCCTTACTTTAAATAAGGAAATAATAGTTTTTTTCTTTTCTTTTTTCGCCAAGTTTTCATGGTATTTTATTCGTTGTTGTTGAAGATGAGATGATTTAGCGGGGGTGTTAATCTACGATTATACTAAAATATGTGCCCACTTTTTCGTTTTCATAATTTGGACAGATGAGTGCTATTAAACTTTGTCAATAAAAATAGTGAAAGGGGGTTTGTAAAAATTAAATAATTTGCTGTTGAACTTTACAAATTAGCTAATTAAAATGGCATTTATTTTTCACCGGGAAAGTAAAATCTGGAAAAAAAAGGCTTGAAAGAGAAGTGGACAGATACATGAAGGAAACGAGGGCGAAGATCGAGGGAGCCATCCATCTTCTCCCTCCATCGTTTTTCTCTTTACACGTATGCCTCGTAGCCTAAACGCTGGTAGTTTAAAGTAAGATGTTTTAGTCATTTATTTGATTTCTTTATTAAATAACTATAATTTATTGCTGTTAATATCGACGACACTATCTATGCTTATATGTAAGAAAAAAAAATTATTTTCTGATAGCATAAATAGATTAGCCAAATTAATCCGAAGCAAAAAAACTAGATCCAATATTCGGATTTTTTTTAAGTGGCTGTATTTTATCAATACTGTTAGGAGCAATGATTTTATATACTATTTTGTTTTTAAATCTCCAAAACAAAACTTGGGATAATTGTGAATTCGAGAAAGTAAGTTGAATCAGCGATTGCAGGAGATTAAATGACTTACTTACCAAATAATTTTCCAATGAAGGACTAACACATTTTTTTTAAATTTTATCATTTTTTATGTAGCTTCCAAGATTTAAAAAAACTTCCAAGACATATATATATATATATATATATATATATATATATATATATATATATATATATATATATATATATATAGAGAGAGAGAGAGAGAGAGAGAGAGAGAGAGAAATAATGATTTTGATTTCCCCTATCAATTCAGATACAGCAGGAATATAGACAGAGGCGCTACATAGAATTCCAACATGATCACGCCTCCAGGCAAAGACTAATGCATGTTTCTGTAACACCATCGTGACTAGAAGTCGATTTCAGAATTTCTTTCATTCAACACAATCATTGTTAGAAGTTGGCGTAATTTTTACTCATTCCAAAAAAATCTACTACTACTCTCCCATATAACACCGGAAATTCTGATTCATTGTCTACACACTTTAAACTCAGGTCGTTATTGTTTCAGTTTTTATTACATGATACTATTGATCACTAAAACTGACATCGCGCCGTAAATACGATCCGTTTCCTCCTTCTTGGCTTATTTTTACGATGTTTTATTGGCTACTTATAATCTTACTCGATAAATAGTAGAATAACAATAAACAAACATGACGTCTCCCTCTCTTCCTTTCACTGACACGCCTTCGATTAAAAACATCCTTAAAGTATAACAATTCTGTTGCCACAAAACGGTTACTAATCATTGTTCAAATAAAAGTTAGGTTTATTCCTAAATTACAATTTTTTATCTTCACACTGGCTCGTTACAACGAATAGTTTCTAATTTTTCATGCAAAATATCATTCAGATTGATTGATTTGTTACGAATTGTATATACGGTGCCTCTGGGAGAAAATAGTTTTCTTAACAATTCAGAAATTAAAGCATACGTTTATACCTTCGAATTTTTCGTTGTGATTACATTTCTCAAAATACGTAATGACTATTTCGTATTCCTTACTGTTATATATATATATATATATATATATATATATATATATATATATATATATATATTCTCGCTACAGTACCAAAACCGCTACCCTCATCTGTTAACGTGCCGCAAACCAATACAAAATCAAGTAATGCGTTTGTTTGCTCATAGTTAGAACTTTTAAAAGTTTTAAATACTTTTGATACTTGTACATAAATTGAATCGAACTGTTTTTTCATTTTTTTCATTTTTTTTTTTCTTTAAATACTCGTCATTCTCCACCAATGTTTCGCATCTTAGAATCTCAGTTTCCTCTGTAAGTGTTTGTTCGCAGATAACTTCTCCGACCAATCTGTGCGTAGAAACTGCGTGGGAAGAGAAGGCACACAAAACTTGGCAAGGGCGGGGGGGGCTGTATTGCCTCCCCTTTTTTGTTTTGTTTTGTTTTTGTTTTTTTGCTTTTTTCTTGCCTGCCTCTTAATTTCCACCAGTTTTCTTCTTTCTGTTTGATACCGGATACGATGGATCAGTGCCACAGGTACCGGTACGGAGCTGATGTTTCCCAGGTATGAATGTAAAATACAGAGTTTTTCGGAGGTGGGGGTGAGTTGGACTTTAAATACAACTATTAGCCTTATTAAAACTTTACCTAACTTTTAGATTTAGCCCGGCATTCGACTCGTTTAGATTCAAATTAAACGCGTGATGATTTGGAAGGAACGCTTGAAAAGTATGTGAGTCTCCTCCTCTTACCACATTCGAAAGCGAGCGACCGACCTGTCAGTTCTAGAAAAATATCAACGTTACACATCCACTGCCAGATAGATTTCAGCTCAAATGGAACTATATTTTTTCCTTTATTCTTTTCAATTTATGTTATTTGTGCTTGAGCAGAATAGTGGATATTTCAAACAAACGCATTTCAGGTGAAAACACTATTACGTACTTACGTGTAATATCGAAATTACTATACATTCCAAAAATTAAGAAAATTGATCCAGTAAAAAAATAATTACAATTAAAAATGCAATTTATCGAGTTTATCGATTTATAGAATTTCATCTTCTTACGTTTTGTGGAAGAGTTCATAAAATACAGGGGAAGTAACTGCAATCGATCATTTTGACAAAACTAATTTTCTTGTTTCCAATTTAAAACCTGCCATTTCAGTCGTTATTGGGAATGATTGTTTATAAAAACCAAGTCTATTACATCTACTGGATCATCTTTCGTAAATTTTGGAATTTATACTAATTTCGACATGAAACATAAGTACGTAATAATGCTTTTATCTGAAATGCGTTTGTTTAAAAATTTACTATTCTACACAAGCATCTGTATTTTTTGCTTATTTCAGATAATATTTCTCTTTTACAGATCATTGAATCAAACACCTAAAATTCCATAACTCATTGCTTTAATAAGTATTGTGTTAACGCTGTCATTCTAATAAATATTTTTTATTGCTTGCTTTCATTTCTTCCTTGAGCTCTGCCTCAGTCTCAAAAGATTAAAATTATTGTTTGCCGACTTCTTACAAAAAGTTCTGATTAAATTTAAAAAAAAAACAAATAAATGACTGCTTTCTTTGATATTTGAATTCTTTTCGTAACACTAAAATATCGGTATAACGTATTTTTATGATCGTATTTAAAATATCTTTGTTGAAAATGAACAAATCCTTTTACACATATTATGAAATAGTAACACAAAAACCAAGTCAAAAATAAAACACTAATTTGTCGCTTTAAATTTTAAAATAAATGTTTATTTACTTTTTGCTATGCCAGTTTCATTTCCATAACTGTAAAAATATCAACAAACTATTACACCCCAACAAAATAGTAAAGCTAGCTATTTATGTAACGTAGTCGTTGGCTCCACAATTAAATGATCAAGCCATGACACGGACGGATATTGACGGCTCATGTGCCGAGTTAATGTCGCACCAGCGCTTTAAGGCGTAGCGTGAACGTGACGTCACGAAATAAAATGCATATATTGGTATTAAGATCAGAAGGAAAATAGTAGAGAAGCATAAGGAAAAAACGCGTGATGATTTGGAAGGAACGCTTGAAAAGTATGTGAGTCTCCTCCTCTTACCCCATTCGAAAGCGAGCCGACCGACCTGTCAGTTCTAGAAAATATCAACGTTACACAAGCAGCAGTTCGAAAGAAAGAGAGAAGAAACTGTGTCGTGTTGTAAATACTTGTCGGCGACTTTCGAAATCTTTTCTTTTTCGCCTAAAAGTTCATGTTAAAGTAATTTCTTTGCAAGTCTCTAAATTAAACGTTTGCTCCATTTGAAAAGTAATAACAATGTTATATTTATAAAAAATATATTGAGAACCCTTTTCAAAATTATCTTCCATTTTCCATTTACCTTTTCCATTTACGCTGCAATTTATTTTACAACCAGCAGGCCGCCTGGTATTGTCAAGTAAAATACGCATAAATATTACATTTTAATTCATGCAATTTTTTTATTTCATTATTATAGAGACAATTTTCTATTGAATATTATCCAATATATAGCAATGATTTCAAAAGTTTAAAAAATATAACCTGAGTACCATCTTCTAAAATCGGAACGAGAAAGTTTACTATTCCAGCTTTCGTCGTTTGTTATCTCTCTAGCGTCGTTATTGTCTGAGCTGCCGACAGATCGATATAAAAGGATAAAAATTAAGCGACTTTGAGCTATGAATGTTTAATTCTGCGTATGCTCAAAAGTAATAGCGGGAGTAATGTTTTATTCGAGTTACCCTACAAAGGTCAACTTCTGTTTATTTTGGTTTCAAATTTAACCCCTTAGCAGCCATTCCTGCTGGCCAAAATAAAATTAAAAGTTTTCTACAGGTCCAAGTATCCCATATATAAAATTTAAAAACTCTGTAGACCAAATATTCAAAGAGTAATTTGGTAGAGACTTTTCGCGCACACACCGACAAAGTCACTTATATATATATATATATATATATATATATATATATATATATATATATATATATATATATATATATATATATATATATATATAACAAAAATATCAATTGACTCCGTTTTTGCGGATTTCATCTTCAATGACAGAGGACTGAAACTATGAACTCTACTCTCGGAACAGATGTTTCCCTTTTTCTCATAGTTAGAACTGGGTGTTTTGTTGTTAAGTTCAAATAAACAAACTCATTTTATTTCATGGATTTTAGACACTAATATTCTTTTAGTATTTTGATGTGTGAAAGATTTATTAGCATTTTTCTTTACATGTTTATAAAAATACGAAAATGCAATATATGCAATATTAATTATAATTTTCTTATGTCACAATACCAACATGTTTATAATTACAAAATATTGTTGGTTATGATGCCAGTAATTACGTATTTCTTATTTATTTACCTCCACAGGAAGGCAGAGTTACACACCAGGTTTGTTTAATTTTGGGTTTTTTAATGGAAAACTTCCATTTCCCACAAACGGATGGGTTAAAAAGATATAGCCTCAATTTAGAACATCTCCTTCAAGGAGGACAGAAAACATGAAATGTACTATTATAACAAATACTACACGTTCTAATATTTATTTGCAAACAAAGAAATGACCCATTAAATTATCGCCCCATTAGCCTCTCTCCGCTTTTCGCTAAAATATTCGAATCAATAATTAATCAAGCTCTAGTCCATCGCCTTACAGCAGCTAATCTTTTGATCGACCATCGATATGGATTTAGGCAAGCCCGTTCCACAACAGATATCCTAACTGTAATCTCTGAACGTATATACCATTCACTGTACAAAGCAGGGGAGGGGAGAGCGGTAGCCCTAAAAATATCTAAGGCTTCTGACAGGGTATGGTACGATGGTCTTCTTAGGAAAATTAGATCATATCGTATTACTGAAAGAATACATAACGCAATTAAATCCTTCTTAAGTAAAAGAAGAATCCAGGTTGTTCGCGAAGGTCGTACATCTAAACAATATGATATAAATACGGGAGTGCTTCAGGGGTCTATCCGTGGACCTTTATTATTCCTGATACTCATAAATGATCTCCCTGATAAAATTGTCTCTGAGATGGGTATATTTGCTGATGACACCACGCTCTATAACGGGCAAAAGGGGAAAACAAATGAACGCATATCTGATAAAATGAGAGAAACACTAGAGGAAGACCTGCAATCTGTAGTAGAATGGAAACATAAATGGATCGTCATATTTAATGCTGTCAAAACTAAGCTTGTTTCTTTCGATAATTTCTTTTTTACAAGGTGGTCACCACTTATCAAGACCAGGAAGGCACTCCGGGATAAGGGTTATTGCGTGTACAGTACGTTAGTGTTGAGATTAGATAAAGTGTCTTACTTAAGGGGGCGGTTCATCAGGAATTAGTTTATGTTGGACTTGAAGACATCCAGGTTGTAGTCAGGTGGGAAACAGGCAAACGGAACAGAGTTACACAGGCGTGCACTTCTAAGAAAGAAGCTTTGTTCATGGAATCTACGTTTTAGTTTTGGCACAGATAAAGAGTGGGGAAATCTTTTGGCAGTGGTTTCAGCTAGGCGGGTGTTTTTCGTGAAAGATTGGCGAGGCGGACCAGTGATTGCAGCTCAGATGAGCAATTGCATGGAAGTAACGATAAAACAAAGACAGGCTCACAACGTCTCTCCTGTGGGAGAGAGGTTGCAGGGAAAAGAAAAGGGCATCCCCCACTAAGCCACGTAGTCTATTTTGTACTCTGTCAAGCTGTTTTTAGCAGCTCCTGCCCAGATGTGGCAGCAGTATTCCATCCTTGGACGTACTTGGCTTTCATATAGATAGAGAATTGCATCAGAAGTGAGATATCTTCTGGAGAGGTAGAAGGCTCCTACCATTTTTCCTGCGACCTTGGCAATAGACTTAATGTACGTGTTCCATTTAAAGTCAGGAGTAAATGTCAAGCCCAGAAGCTTATCAAAACATAGGGCTTCCCTTAGACGAGAGCCATCAATTTCACTTGATCCCAGATGAGGATTAGAGCGTTGATGATGTAAAGAAAGGAGCTTGGTTTTAGATGCATTAAAAGTAACCACGTCTTCTCCACTGTACCACGCGCTCAAGATCAGAGGAGAGACAGTCAGAGAGAACTTTGTCATTTACGGCCTTTGATGTGTTGCCATAGATGGTCGTGTCATCGGCATAGACGTCAACGAATGATTTAAGTATGTGTTTTGGAAGATCATTGATGTTGATCAGGAAGAGAGTTGGGCACAGGATGAACCCCTGAGGGACTCAAGCATTAATACTGAGGGCCTCTGATTTTTGCCCATCAACCACTACTCTTATGAACCTATCAGAGAGGAATGATTTAATGATTGAGAAAACATTTCCATTTATACCGTAGCTGGAAATCTTGTGAAGTAGGCCCTTATGCCATACCTTATCGAAGGCTTTTGACATATCAACAGCTATTGCCCTAGAGAGGAGCCATTGTCAAGAGATTCACTAATCCTATGATATATAACCGTTAGCACATCTGCTGTAGATCTGGCAGAACGGAAACCATATTGCATGTCACTGGGAAGGTTATTTCTGCTGAGGAGGTTGACTACTTCTCTATTTAATATGGATTCCAGCAACTTACTCATGACACACAGGAGACTTATTAGTCTGTACTGAGACGGAGACGACTTAACATCTGAATTCTTAAATACAGGGCATATTGATGAGGTTTTCCGGGGTGTTGGGAAGCACTTCTCCTTAAGGCAACGCTTAAACAGTTTTGTAAGTATAAGGGTAAGTTCTGGTTGAAGCTTTTTCAGCACTATAATTGGAATGTCGTCAGGACCAGTTGCTTTACTGGAATGAAGGTTCTTGGTTAGCTGGGCGACCTCACGCACATATATTTGCATGTTGCATAGCGTGTTGTCTATTATAGGAGGAAATATGGGGAGTTGATGGCCTTCGTCACATAGGGTAGAATTAGCTGCAAAGTTCTTGGCAAATAGTTTTGCCTTGTTTGATGCTGACGAGATGACCGCAGGTCCATTGATGTGGTTGGGATAGAACGCACGCTTCTGTTCAGGATCCTGTTTGCTATTTGCCAAAACTGGTGGGAACCAAGCCGCTGCTCAGCTACTTTGGATTTAACGGACTGGGCATATAGCTCTCTTGCATTTTTTATTACTTTTTTACAGTGGTTGCTGGCAGTCCTGAAAGCAGCTTTAGTCTCGTTACATCTATTACGTTGGTAGCTATGGAAAAAGTGATTTCTGTGCGCAATGGCAGCAGCACATTCTGGAGAGAACCATGACTGGCTGTTAGGTTTTTGTTGGAATTTTTGGATGGAATGAATTGGTCTATGCCTACAATTAACCATTCGGTCAGGTCTGATACTATGGAGGACACATCCGTTTTAAACATGGAATGCAGGGGTAGATCAGATATAAATGTACGGAAGCTATCCCAGTCAGCCATAGAGTGTCGATATACAGTACGGTAGAGAGGTATGTCTGAAGACTTATTGCATTTCGTTTTTATCTTAACTGATACAACCGAGTGGTCGTAAGATCCCAGAGGAGACAGAACGGAACATGAACATAGCTCAGGGGAAGTTGTGAGAAAAAGGTCTAGAAGGCTAGCGTACTGACCGGAAGTATCGGGCACACGGGTGGGTTCGTGAACAATCTGGGTGAGGTCATAGGCAATGGCGAAATCATAACAGAACCTCCCCTCATCATCTGTCTTGTTAGAGTGGGTCAGCCATTCCACATTGTGGACATTGAAGTCACCACAAATGTGGATGTTAGCCGAAGGATGAGCAGACAGGACGTGGTCAATTTTCTCAGATATGCTTTTAAAGTTGTGGGGGCGATATAGGGCAAATATAAATGCAGTGGTGTAAGCAAGTGCAACCCGGAAGCACATATAAGGTAAATTAGGGTCTTCACTTGAGATATCCCTACCACATTGAAAGCCATCTTTAATGTATGAACATATTCCATGCCCATGGCGATCTTGGGGTCAGATTTAGATGTTAAGTTAGAGTATCATTTAATTATGAACTCGTCTAGGGAAGTGGTCGGCTCTATGCCAGTTTCGGTTAGGAAGAATATGTCTGTTTCGTCCCCTGTAATTGGGTTCAACCTCTGGAAGGTTGGAACGTAGACCCCTGATGTTGGAGAAGGGGGCATGGTAGTAGGGGTCTACGTTGGAGGATAGGGTTCTATGTTTATTCGTGATTTTATTTTTACTAATTACAAAAACCTTCTCTACCACGAATAGAAATGGCCAAAAACACATTCCCTGAAAGTACTTCTTTTAAACTCCTCGGCTTAATGTTCACAGAGAACGTGAGTTGGAACAAACACACTAAGAGCATTGCAAATGCTGCTGCGAAGAAGGTGGGTTCTCTTTACCTCTTCTAGAAGCTCATTACGCCTGAAAGTAACATGTACCTCTATAAGGCCACCATTCGCCCATGTATGGAGTACTGTTGTCACATATGGGCTGGTGCATCTGTTACTTGTCTCTCACTCCTGGACAAGGTTCAAAAGAGAGTCGCCAACCTGATAGGTTGACGAGATGTTGCATCTCTCTGCCTGCTCTACAAGTATTTTAATGATGGGTGCTCTGACGAATTCCAAGCACTTGTACCCTAAGACATAAATACCCCCGACAAACCCGACAAGCAGCTAAATCCCACCCCTACACAGTAGAGATCCCTAGATGTAAGAAAGCCTTCTACTGCAATAGTTTCTTCTCCAGAACTACTAGACTTTGGAACTCCCTTTCCGGGATTCTGTTTTTCCAACTGTACTGACATGCAGAAGTTCAAATGTAATGTGAACAGATATCTTGCTGCTCATCTCCCTTCATAATATGCCTTCAACGTATGTCCCCGACAGTAGCCCCTACTTCAAAGTGGCATTGTGCTTTGTTTGGAGTGAAAATTGATTTAAAAAATTTATAAAAATACATAAAAATATACTTTTAATTTCATGCAAATTAGGGAGAAAGCCATCAAAATGTGGGGTCTGGGGATGTCGTTGTCATACTCTCTTAAACTTCGATTGTTTTCGTTCCTGCAGCCATGATCAGATAGAAATATTAAGTAATTTTTATTTGTTCTTAGTATCGCCTGCAGTGAGTGCAGATTAAGCCTTTAAGCTTTATAAAACTGTCATTAAGAATGTATGTATGTACGTAATACCTTTATCGGTTGCCCCAAGTGTTCAAATCCCCGAATTCCATCAGACGCGCCTGAAGAAGAGCCGTGGTTACATGGGCAGAAACATTGCGAGAAGAGAAAAGTAATCTGAATAATGCAGGTAATACAGTGTTTATTGGATTTAACAATAAATTGATGCTAAAAATTCAAACGAAGAATTTTAGAATTTCAATTGTTAACACAACCCTTTACAAGTCGGATGCGTCCTAAGATGGAGTACTGTTATCACATCTTTTCTGCTTAGACAGAGCATAAAATCGATTTCGAAATCTAGTGGGTCAATCTACATTTTTCAATTATTCATGGAAGAGACAATGTTAGTTTTTATCCTACTTTCTTGTTATTTTCATGTAAGTGGATCGATTGAGCTCAAGCTTTTAGTTTCCCCTTGTAAAACATTCACAGCAAGAACTCATCTAGAAATTGGAAAGAACTTTCCCTTTTCATTGTATAGATTTAAAGCTGAACGAATATATAAACAAAATGTTTTTGCTATGAACTTCTCATTTGTGTAACACAAGACAACAGCTGACTACAGCGCGGTTGTTTTTAAATCCAATTTTACCAAATACCGAACAGTCCGTTTAAATCACCGAGCTCAACCTAATCAACTGATCGTTTCTAATCGTCTCATAATATTGATCATCAGCCAAATGACAACACCATTAACGCTTATACTCAAGTGGCTTTGGGCTTCATAAGTGGTGACTCATTAGTATAAAGTATTGTTTGTTGGGTTTAACAATAAATTAATGAAAACATTTCAACAAAGAATTTCAAAAATTTGTTTAATTATATTTATTACCGATAAATTAAACAAACAATTAAAAGACGATTAATCGAAACACAATTCTACATAAAAATTAAATTCAGAAGTTGCAGAGGTGGGTCAGCATGACCATGTCACCATCAACGGTGATGGCAACTCGAATGTCGTAAATGCTTAATATTTTTTAATGATTTAGGTTTTATAGCTTAGTAGTAAAATACGTATAAAACATGTCCTTTCACGTAATGTACGCAGTAATGATAGAGCAGACAACACAATAAAAAATAAGTCATACATGTTTAAGTTCAAACTCTTCTTTCTTATTACTTTGTTGACGGCCAGCATACGGAGCCATACAAAGTATAGTAAAAGTTTAAAACATTGACATTTTATACAATTTGACATTTTGGGGTCAGATATCATAATCTATATATACAAAGTAGCAGCGTTCGTGTGTGTGTGTGTGTGTGTGTGTGTGTGTGTGTGTGTGTGTGTGTGTGTGTGTGTGTGTGTGTGTGTGTGTGTGCGTGCGTGTCTGTGTGTGTCTATGTGCACGTGCGTGCGTGTGTACAACTCTCCTACAGCCCAAACTAGTGGACCAATCATGATCAAGTATAGCATGATGGTGGTCTCCCAACTAGGGATGGTGCACACCATAAGATCTAAGGTCAACGTCATAGCCTATGTATATATAGTCTCCTACAGCCTACACCAGTGAACCCATCATGATTAAACCTATCATGGTGCTGGTTTCCGACCTAGGAATAGTGTACACCGTTTTCTAAGGTAAAGGTCAAAGTCATAGCCTATGTATGTATACTCCCTTACAGCCCACATCACTTGAGCGATCATGATCAAATCTGACATGATGATATCTGCGCACACATAAATCCCCACTCACAAAGAAAAACACACACGCGCGTATAAAAACAGTCGTATTAAAAAACAAAATAAATTTCCCTTATGTAAAAAAATAAATTAAAAAATAATTAAATCATTTGACAGTTTTAATGGGTGCATCCAAAACTAACTAAGAAGAAACGAACGGAAGAATGTTTAAGGAAATCAACGGGTCGTCGCATCATTTTCGACTCTAAAACCAAACATCAAAGAAAAAAATATTCTCTAATGTAGTAACTTTTACAAGTGGTTTCAATAAACAATATGTCATATTTGACAATCCGTCATATTTGTTTCTTGCAGATCAGGTGTGCGAATTCAATCAACGATTATTTTATTTTTGACAATCAATTAATCAATGTTGTTCTCTTCCGGTCAAATACTTGTCCATGCCAAGTAACCTTACTTCCTTTAAATGACATTTTCTGTACACTCGACCTGGACAGATAACACTGCGGACTTCGATATTAATGACCGGGGTTACGTGGCGATATTTTGCTGGTGTGTAACATTTAAATTAGAATTGGAAATTTTCCACGTAAATTTAAAATTAAGCAGAGAATAGAAAACTGCATTAAAAAGTAGTATTAGAGCTACGTGTATGGGAAGTTGACAAGAAATCCATAGTGATACGAAGCGAATAAGCAGATACACTCTTTCTTGTTTTTACTGAAGCGCATGCGAGAAGGAAAGAGAGAGGGGGAGAGATACTTATCCTCTCCTTTTACGGGGAATGGGTTAGGACTATTATGTGCGTACACATGTATATTATATTATAAATGAAAATGAAATCATAAAACAATGTTAAACATTAAATAATTTTGTACTGTTCTTTATTCATGTTTATTTATTTAAAATAGACGTTTACAACGAGATAGACAGCTTGATAGATGAATAGATGGACCGATAGATAGATAGATATAATAGATAGATAGATAAAAGAGGGAAGAAGAGGGGTAGTGAAAAGGAGAGGTAATTAACTGCTGCGACGTATCTCCAAATCTATTTGCATTATACGAAATCGAGTTTCATTTTAGCAAAACCCTCAAAATAGACTCCTGAGTTGTATAAACTTGAAGGAAAAATAATTGCACACACAAAGGCGCACACACACAGCCGCGCACAGACTCGCGTGCGCAACAAAAATCCACAAACATAGTCGCGCATACACTCGCGTGCGCACACACAAACACACACACGCACACACACACACGCACACAAATAAACACACACATATACAAACAAAGAAACACACATATAAGCAAACATAGAAACAGACACACACGCGCGAGCGCGCGCACGCACACACACACACACACACACACACACACACACACACATGGGTATAAAAAACACTGTCACATTAAAAACACGCACACACGGGTATAGAAACACTATCCGATAAATAGAGAGGGAGAGAAGGAAAAAAGGAAGAAAGGAGGTGGTGAAAAGAAGAGGTAATGAATTGCTGCGACGTATAACTAGACTTAAGCTGTCCAGATGATGATCCTCCGCCAGAAAACATGGTTAGCGTAGAGCCACATATCTCCTTTTTCTGCCATGTCGCTGTAAATCAGGTGCGATTTTTCATTATTCTTACGAAATACAGTTGAATTATATTCAGTTTTATATATTTGTAATGAATTCATATGAAACAACATGGTACAACTTTCTGATCGGCTTGATTTAGCTGTTGTTGTCATTGGTTTCCCTGATTCTTTTATTTACTTACAAGAGGGAGTACGTGAACGTTGCCAACTTTCATACGTGAAGGTGGTGTTATGAAAATAGTTCGATTTGAACGTGGCACACCTTATCCTCAGTCTGCAAAGTTATCTATTTCAATACTGTCACCTCCCATTTCTTTTATATGGATAGAATAAAACCCATGGCAAATACTTCTGATGGATTGAAAGTTCAAACCGTTGCTCAAATTATTTTGAAAGTTGAACCTCAAGTGTGAGGTATATGGTTAGAAAAGAAGAAGAAGAAAAAAAAAGAAACATACCGGGCGTATCTGCATCACTCTTTGGGAAAGAAGAAGGAAAGGATGGCCAGCGCATTTGTATACGCGAAGGGCATCTTGGGAAGGCAGAGCATGATGGAAGAAGCTATTATTTTTTTCCTGTCTCTTCCTTTTTTTATAGATAGGAGGATATAAAAGCAGTGAAAAATTCCCTGGGGCAGCAGAGAGAAAAGAGTCGTGAACATCTTCTCTTGAAAAGAATTTTGTATTGCTGACGTTCGGATTGTGCGGTGCGACATTGGTGGCGAGAGGCCAGGTGTTGTCGGTTGGAAAAGAAGAGGGCAGAAACGTGCTGTTGTCGAGAGAGTGATTCACTCCTTCCCGAACCCCAGAACCGAATCGTGATTATAACGCTAGATCAAGTGATCACTGTTTCTTTGACCTTTTAGATTAACAATTATTAATTTTAAATAAATATTCGGTGTTTTTGCAGCGTACGACCATGTTACATTTCAAATAGGATTTCAAAGTTATATTAAATTTATATTGTGACTTTCTTTTTTATTAAATAGTTAAGTGAAAGTGAAGAACAGTTAAAAAGCCTCCCTTCCCATGTTAAGAATGGCTTTCTAAATAATAACGTTATTCTTTCAGCGTAATACGTACATTACACAAGTACCAAAAAGTTTTAACGTTCAGAATGCGTATATTTTTTTAGACTTTACATTACATTTACGAAAAGTACACACATACATACATACATTATATATATATATATATATATATATATATATATATATATATATATATATATATATATATATATATATATATATATATATATATATATATAAACTGCATATCAATTCTATCCCTCAGTCTGAGCGAGACAGAGTTTGCAACAACCAAAAAACTGTTTCAGATCTCCGAAAAGCGTGCTAGGACCGGATGCCAAATAAACTTTATCAAGCGCTGCATGAAGCACACTGTTCTCCCCAACAGTATAAAGAACTTACACCTTCCTTCATTCCGCTGTCTGACAAAATTCAAACCGTCAAGAAATTTCATTCAAACGTTCTGCATGAATAAACTCTTACAATATCTCCACCATACACTACACAGACTCATTGAAGAATTCAACACCACTAGGCCTGAATTGACCACAACACAAGCACCTATGCTACACAAAATAACCACGGCCATAGATAAATGCTATCACTACTCTCTACAGACCGAAAAAAAAGACTAAAAAATAAATTCACGTGGCTGCTATACAAATACAAACCCGCACACACTCCCAGACAGGAAGACACCAGCCTCAGTAACCATACACCACAAGCAAAGCACACCCAAGTCACAGACCTCACGAATTCCCTCACACATGAAGAAAAAGACCTTCTTAGCCTACGCAAATTCATCATTACTCAAACCGTAAACAACAACACCCTGTTCAACCTAGAAACACACTTCTGTCGAGCGGCTTACCACCTGAAATGTCTGAAATGGATAACCGACAACAACACTAAAACACCGCGCACCACAGATAACTTCCCCGTATATCAACTAGACCACCCACTACATCCTCCACCTAAAGACCAGGAACTAGACACTAAGCTTGCAAGATTAAAACGAAGGATATTCGACATCATAAAACACGAACAAGGAAGCGTTATACAAAACATCACATATAAACAACGCTGCTCACTTAAGAGTCCATGGAAAAGAGTTCTGAGTCATACCTCGAGACATATACGATCACCTTGCACTCACACACCTAGACAACGACACCTTATGCACCCCAACTACTGACATTACATCTACACATATCGAAAACAACATCAACACCGCATGGGCCGACATATGTAGAATTAGAAACTCCCCAACAAATACAAGCAGAACTTCACTACTTAAAATAGCAGACTCCCCACTTTTTACCACTTCATCCAAACACACAAAAAATCAGCAACCCCACAAATTAGACCAATAGTTTCAAGCATTGAAGGACCCTTATATAAGATCTCTTGGCTACTCTCTCAGCTACTTAAACCTCTACTCTCCTCCTTCCCCGGACACGTCAGCAGTTCCGATGAAGTACTCCGCCGTCTAAACACCTTCCAACCACAACAACTAAAACAAGGTAAATACGCCTTCAGCCTCGATGTAGTTACCCTCTACACCACAGTACCTGCACACCTAGCAGTATATCTAATCACCGACCACATCTCCTCTTGCAACTTACACTGCTTCGGCCTCACTCCCTCAGACATCCACAAACTCTTACTTATAATGGTAGACAACACATACTTCACCTACCAACGCCAAACATACAGACACGTTACAGGACTGCCCATGGGTTTCAGTCTCTCATGAATACTGGCCATCTCGTACATGGACAGACTAGACCGTTGAGACCTCAACAAGTGCAACTCGGTCATATTTCTCTCGGGATATGTCGATGATGTCCTGATCCTCACATCATCACGCGCCGATGCTGAGAACATCTACACCATATTCTCCGACACCGACACACACATAGAATTCACCATCGAACACCCCAGCAATGACGGATCCCTATCACTCCTAGATTTTAACCTCAAAATATCAGACGAGGGGACCGTCACTACTTAATTCTACCGAAAAGTAGCCAGCCAAAGTATATTTGTACACTACAAGTCGGCCCTCCCTACTAAGGCCATTATCGGATACGCAAGGAATGAGATCATCCGTATCCAAAACAAGTGCAGTAAGCATAATCACAAGACAGAATGCACAAAATAGTTCCACCAGGTCCTAGAGAACAAACGCATACCCCAGCACCGTCATTAAACACCTCTGGAACACAAGAAAACGTGTAAGAAGCTTCCCCACCAATACTTGCTTCCTTAAAATGCCCCATCACAGCGACAAGATCACAACGGCTATCCGCAGGGCCATCAGAAGGGAGGGTCTCAATATGCAACTATCCCACTCCAGATCATCCCTTAGACAGCAGCTTTCTAAACGCAAGCACAACGAGGACCCACCACCATGCACATGACAAATTGCCCAGTATACCCGCAACCATATGTCACCGCACACATGTAGTCTACAAATTAGAATGCTCTGCCTGCGGAAAATTCTACGTGGGCAACACCACAAGACCCCTACACATAAGAATCAAGGAACACACACAAACACAAGCATCATCATTATTCCACAAACACCTCAATACCTGCAGAGACACTAATATATCTATTAAAGTCGATATTTTAACCACAGAACGCAATATTGGGAATCTTCGCATAAAGGAATCATTACTAATATCTAAATTACGGCCGGAACTCAACTACAGACTGGAGCTCGGATCATCATTCATTATATAACTTTACATCGGCTCCCACTAAAGACTTACCATTACAACCTTAATCCATTAGAACAGGTACACCACTGCACACCACCCATACACTAACTCACAGTCCAGACAGGGCATTACCTCAAGCCCCCCCCCCGTCTATATAAATTATATATAAAAATAAAAGAAATTAAATAAGTAAATAACAGCAATGTATATTAAAAAAAATAATAATAGTTAGCTGAAATAATATAAACCAATTTAAAAAATAAAAAATAAAAATAAAAAAACGTTTAATTTAAGCTAACCCACCTATTCAAACCTAAATAAACACTAACAACAAACACAAATAAATTAATAAACAAATAATAATAAAGAATTAAATAGAAAAAAAATATTATAGTTTTACTGAAATAAATAAATTAACAATTCCCATGGAATGTCAATCCAGCGCCCCCTTTCCCAGCTATCTTCCTATTCCTGACAACCGCACCCCAACCTAAACACCCAACAGTCGAATGAGAGCGCCCCATCCCGCACCCCTCTCTCACATCCCCTTCCACTTCTCTTCTCCAAAAGCTAACCGGTAATAGCCTACTAGCGAGTTATGTGACTTAGATACACCAAGTCATTCCACTGAATATGCTAGGATATTAATAAATTAAACAAATAAATGAATAATACAGAGCAGCAGAAAAAAACTAATAATAAAGACAACAAAAATGACAGAGAATATACAAAATTAAAAAAAAAAGCTTACGCTAAAGAAACAAGTTATAAACTAAAAAAATAAATAAATAAAATATATATATATATACAAGAATTTTTATAAAGGATATAGGAACAAAAAATATGTCAAACCCCCTCCTTACATTTGCTCCGAGGCCCCACACAGCCACCCAATTTCCCCTCCATAATCTAGAATGCTTTGAATCGATCTGTCATGTCTACCATTTGAAAAGGGATTTTTTTCCGAAATTAATAATAGATATTGTCGCAGACATAACAAGTAAGACATTTGTATTTAATACAACTGAATAAATATATGTATATGCAGACATATATGTATGTACTTATTGATTTGTAAATCGCCACTTGTTTTCGTCTTCTTCCAACAACAACGACTATATCTCATTCCTCGCATTCTAATTCTCTACTACATACCTATCCCACACAATGTTTCAAGCAAACTACATATCAATTATATATATATATATATATATATATATATATATATATATATATATATCAATTTATCGATTAGATAAACAAATATTAATAACAAACAAAAACTGCATATTTTTCCGAATGCGTGTGTTTTTATTACTTTTAATTTTTCTGGTAGAGCTTTCTTGCACAGGACATTATGACAACACTAAATGCAGGTTTATTTACAAATTGTTGCATGCGTGGTCGTGGTTCAGTTTTGTTATCTTTTTAGAAAATTTTCCTGAAACATTTACTGCATTCAAATAACTTAAAGACCATTGTAACACAAAAGAAACGTTTATTTTCATACAAAATAGAAGTTTCCGTAACTAATAAATTATAAATTAGATTTTGAATAAAATTCCTTTCTTCACATTTTGCGGTTTTCGTAACAAAGTTCAAAATTCATTGTAATGCATGAATGAATGAAATGTATGTATTCGAAGACGAATTACAGTTCGTACTTTTAAGGAAATTTTGGACGACAGGAGTCACATTCTCAGTTTTGTTGCCCATTACTTTGCTTAGAATAATAGTAGAATAATTAATTTCCGAGAATATGATTTTCATAACAACAAAAACAAAAACAATAAAGCATTATGAATTTGTGTTTTATTTAATCTATTTTATTATAATCTACGACGACAAAATATTAAAATATATCATATAAAATCTGGCAACGCCGGGTACTTCAGCTAGTCTAAAAATAAAAATATTCAAAAACATCATCATCATCATCATCATTTATATGCATATTTTATTTGCTTATTAGTGGATCTTTATTATTTACCTAGGAGTTGCTGCTGGCTGGACTATTCCACACTGACAAAATTGATTCCCTGGAGCCTGAATGATGGTAAGTCTTCTTACTTATATCAGTACACTCTGTTTCCTTCTATTATTGATCTATTACGAGTGTAAACTCTCAGTCAAAAAATGGCCGGAAAAAAATATGCTTCGCTAGTGTTAGATTCATTTTTTTATTACTATTGAGAAGTAAATACAATTTTTAATATTATCATATATTAAACATGGTTTTCAGATTGAAATTTAAATATTTCTTTTCTCTTCTGTGAATGGGATCTTAGTTTCAATAGTGCTCTGTAGGCCCTCTTAATTTCGTGTGTATGTAAACACGGTGTAGCTCGAAATAAAGAACTATTCTGTCCTTTTATTGATGTTGCCCGAAGGCCATACTCCATAGTACTCAGTATCCCATATAGAGCAGATATTAAGTGATAATGCATTTCGTTTTACTAGTGCTTTGAGGGTATAAATTTTACACACACAATTTAACATTTGATACTTTGTTTTCGCAAATGGCCATGGGCAACACCGGATAGCCCTGCTAGTATTGGATCAGCATAGAAAGAGAATACTAATAATATAAAAACGACATTTCATTACGCCCACTTGGTAACTATTCTTTCAAACGAAACCAGTTCGTTTTTAATCACAGAACATCAGAGAATCATCCAATTCTAAAGAAATATTCAACACTTATTCAATACGATTATGTTGCATTTATATAATTCCTCAGTTTATATCTTTTTTTTTTAATATTCTAAATAATTCACCAATTGGTATAATGGTAAAAATGTTAACTCGTGGTTCAAATCTTGGTCGACTTGCTCTTTGCAACAGATTTGCCAGCATCTTCCAATTCATGTTACTTGAGGATATTAGGCTGAGGAGATTGTAATAGTATTAAATGTGACCATCCGTTTTTTATTTTTTTTTATTTTAGTATAGACTAGATTCACTGACTCATTTTGGCATAATGTTTTCACTAATGAGTTGGAGGCTGGGGTTAATCCTCAATTAAGTCTTAGCAACAAAAATGGTACTTGATTCCTCTTTGCTAAACACTTTAACATTATAAGAGAAAAAGTTAAGGTAAATGGAGTAATTCCGGAAATGATATAACACCTCAGTGTCGCAGCTAATTAAAATTGAGCTTTAGAGTCGCCCTCGGCTATAGTCGGTCAATTAGCTTTAGCTTAATGTACTTCTTTATCAATCAAACGACAATCTACCCATCTCATTAATTCGTACTCTGGAGTGGATCTGGGCCTTGATAAGTGATGTCTCATTAATTACCAAAAAATAAAAAAATATAGAAATGTAAAACGATTTTCAAAAGAGTGTAGTTAGATGGAATTTAAGTTTATGCCAAAGAAAACTTATATGCGCAATGATGTTTTATATATTTTGTTAATGGAAAAGTGACTTAATATAATTGTTTTTTAATATTTTTAGCATGGGATGGAGGATGCAAACATAAAACTAAGAAAAACCCGAGGGCACCGTTAAATTTGACCAGCTCTGGTTGAGGGAGGGCGTCGGTGTCTGGTAGTATATAGCACCCACTCCGACCTTACTTCGCCCACCCTTTCACAAATCTAACATGATAAACCCTGAGAATCACCCTACGCACACACACCGGTAGTCTTCGCCCCTACCCAGGGCAAAAGAAGCCTCTTGCTAAACAAAGTTCGTTTTAAAGTGTCTCCCCAAAAAGGTTATCTACGTTCTTTCCGTTCGGAGAATCATTTGGAAGCGTTTATTTAATGAGAACTACAGTTGCCAACGCAGCCTCTTCGTTCAAGCTTATTTCTCATCAAAAACCTCAACGACCTTATCCACTTATCATTTTGATTGACCTTTTATCAACTTGGGTGGCATTACACCACACACACACACACACACACACACACACACACACACATATATATATATATATATATATATATATATATATATATATATATATATATATATATTATCTCGTATATACACATAAAATATAATATACTGTGTATATATATATATATTTATTTACATCAACGGTGCTCAAAACGTAGCTTATTATTATTATTATTATTATTATTATTATTATTATTATTATTATTATTATTATTATTAATAGTAGTAGTAGTAGTAGTAGTATTAGTAGTAGTATATTTACGGCAAGTAGGCTGCATACAAATGTCAATGTTTTACTTCCGAATTTAGTCTGATAATTTCCCTTAGAATAAAACATGAATGTTTTTATGTAGCTTACTTGTAGTAAATATTTTCATTATATAAATATATATATATATATATATATATATTTATTTATTTAATGCTTATTTGTTGACGTATAAGAATACAAAATGTCTTTAAAAACTTTTTTCTAAACAGAATTTTCAGTAGTTTCTCCTCTGCTTTCCTCGGTGTATTAAGGTGTCTGTCTTTGTGTCTGGCTGTGTTTGTCTGTGTACCTATCTGAGTGCCGTGTGTACGTTTGGTGGTGAGTGGTAGTAGCAGTGAAAAGGACCGTAGCCAATTAGATGAAAAATGTTTACGTGTTATACTGCATATATATGTGTGGGGGGGTTGCTTTTTAGAGCCGGCGAACTTTAAATTCTAAGAAATCAGAAAAATATTTTTACTGTAGTAAATGTGGTAATGTGGTTTATTCAAAAGATTAACTTTTGGTATGCATAATTTAAATAAAATACAGTGCATATGGTCCTTGCTGCTCGCGGATATTTAGAGGTCCAATTTGCACAATTCTACGCATTAAATTAGGCTGAACTTTGTCAATACTCTGTCGAATGTTGTCTTCCAAGTGATCTATTGTATCTGCTTTATCAGTAGAGACACTAAATATCTCCTATCAAAATAATCTAATGGGGTCAGTTCACAGGTCTATTTCGTGAAATTATTCGTTCATTGAATATTTCTCTCAATAAATTGATCGTATCGCGCGCTGTGTTGTACGTGGCCCCGTCCTGCTGAAATCACGTGATGAATGGCCAAATTTGGCTGCACTCAAAATAACCGATAGTTTCAAAATCTGCAATTGAAAAAAATAAAGTTATCAATTTAATGTGCGTAGCATCTAAAAACCATCTATATGTGTGTGTGTGTGTGTGTGTGTGTGTGTGTGTGTGTGTGTGTGTGTGTGTGTGTGTGTGTGTAAAATATAATATGTATTTATCATAAAGAATATATGAGCCACTAAAGTGGTATGAGAGGAGCGGGTTTATAGCATGCGGTTAAACATGGTATGAATGTCTCCATTTAGTGTATGAAACCAGTGGTATTCATAGGACTAGTTGATTCCACTTAGTTCTCAAATAGGAGCGATTTATACCCTCACAATACCCTCCCCCTTCCGAGCTTTTCGTTACCCTCGAATGATCATATAGATCTTTTTCCTGGGGTTGATCTCTATTGGGTCGGTCATTTTCCTTTTTTTGGAGGATCGGCGTTATCTGGCTGCTTGTGATGTTACTAGGTCGAACGTGTCATATATTTGGTTCATTACTTCTTCTTGTTCAGCAAGAAGTTGTCTTTCCAATTCTTCTTCAATTTTTCCCCTCGGAGTGAACGGTACGCTCCATGGCTTTTTGAATATTGGTTTTGCTTCATTCAGCAATTCGAATATCGCCTTTAAACACTTGGGAAAGATTTTTAAGATCTTTTTTTAGTTTATCGACGTCGGCCGTTAGGTTTTCGACTTTGTGACAAAAATCATTCATTAGCGAGTCCCATAATTCAAATTCCTAAATCCAACGGTCCCGAAATAAGTTCAGTGCGTTCTTTAGAACGAACGCTTTCAGCTTTTTCGTAGTTCTTTTCAGCGATACATTAATAACTAGCTTACCCTCAAAATTTATTTTTTCACCAGTTACCGATCTTGCGCCTTTATTCGTCTTTGTCATCGTGGGCTTTCCTATTCTCTTCCACGTGTGAAAATTTATAATTGATAACTCTGACCTTGAATCGAGCTGCAGTTTTACTTCTTTATTTCTGATTCTTACCGTAACATATTTCCTGATGTTCTCTGTTGGTGAAGGGTCCATTTTTGCAGTTTTTACGTAGCTCTTTTTTGCTACTTTTGCTTTGCAATATGAGGCCTTGTGCCATGCTCGCTTGTATAGGTCACATGTTATTTTCCTTTGTACTGACATGCATTGTACCTATGAGGTCCTCCACATTTGCTACAAGGGGTCCTAGGACGTTTTATATTCTGATAATTTTGTGAAGGGTTCTTTTTGCCTCTTGATTGGTAATTGCTGGTGAGCGGGTGTCCTTTATTTTTAAAGCGTATTTTTTTAATGTGAGCGATACCTGCTTCCTCTATGTTTCGGGAATCTTGCTTCATTGTCACGAACCACTGACAATCTTCAGCCAGTTTCTGAAGCGTCAAATCAGGTTCTAATTCCAATTTATTTAGAGCACGACGTCTTATATCGGCGTCTTTTGTGGCTATCAAAACTTGTGTGAATATTAAACATTTGACATTGTCCGCCGTTAATGATGACGATTTGAAATCGTCACAGTGCTTATTAACTGTAGACGCAAATGTCGTATAGTCCTGACTCTCCTTACGTGTAAGTTTCGTGCATTTTCATCTTTTATGAAAAAGGCTTCTTTTTGGACAGTATAACTCCATTAATAGTTTGACTGACTCGTCAAACGACAATTCGTTGGCTTTTCTTGGTAAAATATAGTCCACGAATTTGTTATATTCGGATCTACCTAATAAAAACCTAACAGCCAGCCACGGTTCTCTCCAGAATGTGCTGCTGCCATCGTGCACAGAAATCACTTTTTCCATAGCTATCAACGTAATAGATGCACTGTAACTAGAGGTGCTTTCAGGACTGTCAGCAACCATTGTAAAAGAGTAATAAAAATGCAAAAGAATTATATGCTCAGTCCGTTACATCCAAAGTTTCTGAGCAGCGGCTTGGTTCCCACCAGTTTTGACAAATAGCAAACAGGATCCTGAACAGAAGCATGCGTTCTATCCCAACCATCATCAATGGACCTGAGGTCATCTACTCAGCATCAGACAAGGCCAAACTATTTGCCAAGAACTTTGCAGCTAATTCTACCCTACACGACGAATGCCATCAACTCCCCATATTTCCTTCTATAACAGACAACACACTATGCAACATACACATATCTGTGCGTGAGGTCTCTAAGCTAATCAAGAACCTTGATTCCAGTAAGGCAACTGGCCCTGATGGCATTATAGTGCTGAAAAAGCTTCAACCAGAATTTGCCTCCATACTTACAAAACTATTTAAGCTTTGCCTTAAAGAGAAGTGCTTCCCTCCGCTTGCTAGACAATTACTCACACCTATATCTCGACAAAGCCCCCATTCTCCCATGCATGGAGTACTGTTGTCATGTGTAGACTGGTGCATCTGCCGCTAGTCACTTACTCTTAGACAGGGTCTAAAAAAAGGTTCTACTTGAATAGGTCCTGCGCTATCAATCAAACTCAAGGTCAATTTTATATATGGGGAAAAACTAACTTCCCAAAAAGGATACTTTGGATCGGGACAAAAGCATTAACTTTGCCTCAGTCTAGAAGGATTCCCCTTTCACTGATCGAGAACAGAAACGATGAAGGGTAGTATAAAAATAAATCAACTCTGAACAGAACACTTTACATTATTTATTTGCAACAAACTATAAATATGCATTGTAACAAATAAGCAACAAGGCCATGAACCTGTAGGGATAATGGTTATTCTCGATCCAAATAAAATATACTTCTACTTATGGCTAGTCTCATCTCAATCACCACAATACCATAATTAATCTAGGCAGACATCTTATTTAAAATATCCTCAAATTTATTTGAAAG
This sequence comes from Euprymna scolopes, assembly GCF_053919585.1. Taxonomy (NCBI): domain Eukaryota; kingdom Metazoa; phylum Mollusca; class Cephalopoda; order Sepiida; family Sepiolidae; genus Euprymna; species Euprymna scolopes. Next base: position 64,666,421 of record NC_136506.1, on the reverse strand, counting down.
CTTACAAATTTTATTAGCCATAATTATGTGGTTTACAAACTTATTGACAGTAGATAGTAGTATTGCAAAAAGCAAAAACAAACCATTAGTAAGACTTTCCCAACCTTTCCTAAATTGTAGACCGCCTACTATTTTCCGGTTTGTTCAGTACCGAAAACAGATAGACCAATCTATAAATAGAAGCGTTATTTTCACAGTCTATCGGTATATGTAACCCTTTTGTAACCTTCTTCATGTGTATTTTGTCGATCTCGGGAATCTTTATGTTGAACTCGGAAATCTGTACGTAATTTCGTGCAGAACACTTTAATTAATCCACGAGGGTACCATGATCTCGTTCCGTCAGTCATGACTGGTTAGAAGTCCTAAGTAATTCGCTAGGAGTATCAGAAGCCGCCATTAAAAACTTGAATAAACATCTGATTATAAAGACTCTCTGTTTCGAAGCTTATAATCAATATGAAAATGTAATTTCAAACCATAATTTTTTTTCAATAAAATGAGGAAATACCAAATTTAAAAATAATGAAAGATTTAATCGAAAAAAATTACAAGATTTTTTTTCGTAGGTTTTCTTCAAAAACGATTTAACGAAATTCAACAAATTTTAACTGATACCAAAATCCTTTAAATATATATAAATGCCAAAAAAATCACTTACCTGTGAAAAAAAAAACTAAGCAATGGCTGCTCCAATTCTTCATTTATAAGGATTGTCCATATTTATATTTTATATTTCATGTATTTTTTAAATAAAAGGATTTTTTTAAAGCAAGGGTCCCAGAAAATCGCATTTTCGTAACTCGTTTTGCGCCATTAAACCGGTACTGCTACTAATTTGGAACTTATCAAATACGGATTCGTCAAAGGAACATAATTAATGTCTCTTTTTTATTGCGTGCTGTTAACCAAAAAATAGTATTTTGGGGGCCTCCGTCGGTTAAGAAAAGCACACATTCACTTGTAAGTTTTTGCCGTAAAACAAAAAATCCGGTCGACCGATTTTTTTTTAATTCTCTTAATGAAATACACGAATTTTTGGATTATTATATCTTCTTTCTACTTTATCGGGTGAATTTTTTTTTTAATATCTAAAAAATAACCATTGAATGAAAGAGAAAAAATTGTCGTCAGCGTCCGGTATTTACTTGAGGATATAAGAATAACATGAGCTTTCATTTTAAAAAAAAATCAACGTGGTTTAAAAAAAAAAGGTTTTACACTTTGGACTTTACAGGTAAATTTCCAAAAAAAAACCACTTTTTTTGTTGTTTTAAATTAGAATATTTTATTTATTGATCTTTTATCTTCAATTTGTGATACATAAAACTTTGGTGAGTAAATTAATTATTTAAATTTTAATAGACATTTCAAAATTGGGAGGGAGCGAATTTTAAAAAAACATTTGTCTAAAATATTATATTCGGTTTATTAGAAAGAGCATAAAATTTCACAGTGACCCTGAAAATATCGTAAAAATTGAACCAATAGAAAAATTTTCATAGATTTTTAAAGTTTAAAAATTGAAAAAAATTCACTCGTAAAATTCAATTGATTTCATACGTTAAAAAAATGGCTGATTGAACGCGCACCGGCACTTTGTAAACATTGTTTTTTTTTAAATAAAAAATAATATTTCTATTATTTTTTAAACCACTTTAATAGTTTATTTTGGAAGTATATTCCACACAGAAAATAAACAACCCACTTTAAAAAGAGAAATTACGAGTTTTTGTTATATTTTATTCGCAGTTTTCTGTTAGGGTTGTGAAAAATTCTCCCAAAATCTGATACACCTAGTGATCCGCAGCTGTATTTTGAGTGTCGCTCGCAGTGAGGATTGAACTTCAACTTCCAGAAGAGTATAACTTACAACTGGATTTTACCAAGTAACGCCACGGATCCACAATTATGAATTACTTCGGACTTCTATTAGTCATGGCTGACAAAACACGAGCATATTACTCCCGCAGATTCCCGAGTTCGAGAGAACGATTCCTGAGTTCGACATGATACATTTGAAGAAAGTCGGAGGTTACATCTATCGAGACGTTGTGAAAATAACACTGAATAGTCTGAAGAATCCAAATAATACGAATAATCAATCCTCATGTCAAAAACGACAACGAAAGTAATTTTTAATGTCTTTTTCTAGACTTTTTATCTTCATCAAGTCTAAAATTCGGCATAGAAAAGGTCATGCTTCGTACTCGGAGCCACCGTAGAAGCCACCCGACGACAATTGAGTTGCCGCCCTTTAAACAATCATCAAAGAACCAATCTGTTTATGGTGTCCATTAGGGTTTCTGACGTGTCCGTTGAAGGCTACAAAAAGATTGAGTAAGAAGACACACCCAATCATTTGGAGAATCGCTTCGTTTTACAACTCCCATCCTACCCCACAGAGAAAGAATTTCTTCGTCTCCTCAAGAGACATTTTCGACCAAATGATCGTTAACACGTGTGTAAATAATGACTTCGTGGGAGATGCAGTATTTTTTTTCTTTTCTAACCAAAGGGCAAATACGACTTAAGTGTCATAAACAAAACTGAAAAATAAAAGATTTTATTTAGCAATCTAAGATTACTTGCGGCATCAGGTGACCAGATAGGATATCTATAATATAAATGCGATGTCTCTGTCTGTCTTCGACATCGTTCTGGTAACTTGATCCGTCAGATCCTATTTTTGTTTGAATCAAGGATAGTCTGGTTTGGTCATTGGAGGTGCGTCCTCCCAGGCATTATCTTCTCCTTCAAGAGAAGGTTTGGTCCTTTGGTTTATTTGATTAATTACTGGTCGTTTGGGCGCCCCAATTGGAGAATGCTGACAGGCTTGTCTATGACATTTTTGTACACGATTAGAGTACGTCTGTTTTGATCCCTTATTTCAATTTTGTGTCACATTTTGCTATAGAGGACAGAAAATACACAAGTTCTCTCCAAGGTTACAATAGAAAACGACACATAACAAGATCAAAAAACAGCTTTATTCCGGATAAAAATTGTATGAGAAATAAAATCGTGGTATTAAATTTATATTAGAGATTTTTATTTACCAAAATAATGTGTGGGACCAGGATGGTATTATGGTGTTATCGTTTTTAAATTTTCGAAATATACCTCATATTCACAAAAAGAACAAAAATAGAAATATATGTACAACTCCAGGCACAAATACGCATATTTTTTCTTTCTTAAGGTGAGGTATGTTTTGTTGTTTTTTTTTACAATACTGGTGTGAATCATCTCAATTTGCACCGGCCACTTATAAGTTTATTTACGACATGAAAATGGAACATTATATAAATTTTTTATAATAAATATAAAGATGTTAATATGGAATTAAAAAGTGGAAGATGAAAGACAAGAGTTTTCATTCATTCCCAGGCAACATCAAGGTTGTCTTGTAAATAAATGAAAACGGGGCGTTTTTAGTTGACGTCACTTCATTGAATTTTATTTTGTAGCATTTTGCGGATGTTTTAAAGGATTAATAATTTGTATTATTTAAATTATTCGAACTATTCTTCTCATCTTGGTTGTTATTTTCATAATGTTGTAACGCAATGTTCTTATTTGCTTGCCTCACCATGAGGGCAGAGTTAGACACAAGATCGTTTTTATGTAGGGGAAAATCCATCTCCCCAAAAAGGGGCACTCTGGATAGGAACAAAAATTAAAATTGCCTCAATCTAGACGGATTTCTCCTCCCCTGATCGAGGTCAGAAAAGGCGAAGTACAACATCAGAACAGATATTACACTTTGATCATATCCCAAAAAGCTAAGAATACAATGTTATTGAACTTAGATATATTTATATTGAATTCGGGAATCTGTATGGAATCTTGAACGAACCCCTCCATTTCCTTATTGGGAGTAATTTGCTCTCGTTCTGTTAGCTATGAGCGGAGGGAAGTCTTGAATAATTCGTGCAATACTGAAAATAAAATGGCTGGTGAATTTCTGTCCAATTTGTTGGGTTTTTATAAAGTATAGAAACCTATCCGTAATCTTATTGGCCCCATTCTTCCTTCATTGCACCCTATCAAAAAAGTTAGGTTGCTAGTCTCAGTCTATTAAATGCTATTAAGGCACGTGAAATTCAGAATTATCTGATTTATTACTCGTTTCCTTTGTTTCGGTTCGATTGACTCGTTGGTCTAGTGGTTTCCATGCATTTGCTGTTTTAATATATCATTTTAATTCAGCCTCCTACTCCAGAAGCTTCTTTCTAAGAACTGCAGGTTTGTAGAATTCCTTTTCTGCTGACTGTTTTCTTCCTATCTATAGCCTTATTCTTTTTAAGACTAAGGCCTATAGGCATCTCCTGTGTGTAATAATAATCATCTTCCGTTCTTGTTAACATAAAGTGGCTTCATGGATTGTCTTGAGCGATTTCCATAAAAATATTAGGACATCATTTCCCACTTCGGAAAAATTAAAATATAACATCAACACATAAAGATGCTTTAACTATAAAATAATAAATGGATCATTTAATTAATGGCTGAAACAATGATCGAAGTGTTTAAATGTTCAGAATTTATACGCTTATCATTCTCCACTACAATCTAACCTCCAAACCTTTTCATATCACATGATTAAACAAATCACTTTAATCCCTTTTCTATGTATACACCTGACATAAATGAAACACCCAGTCAATTATACCTAAGTACAAGGCAGACCATATCTACATACAAATCTAAAAGCATAATACTCAATGTATTATTCATTGTATATACTGTATTGATATATATTGTATTGATATATACTGTATTGATATATATTGTATTGATATGTATTGTATTAATATAGGCTAAAACTTGTTAACCTTCATTAAATGTTCTTGATGATAAAAACAAAAAAGTAAAAACATTAATACAACACAAATCTGTTTATTATATCAAACCCACCAACTGAAGATCGTGACTCCAAATAAATAAATAATAACGAATTTAGTAAACATTTCAGTGATTTTTTAACCAAATCGATTTGGATGCAGCCGGCAATTTATTTGTTACGTCTTTTAATGCAGAAACCGTCGCTGTTTCTGCGATACTCATTTTTGTCTGTGCTCTGCATAGCGATTGATCCGCAACCCGTGCAACCAATATCTATAAGGTTGTAGTGGCTTAAACACTTTTGTTTGATCAGCTCTAGGTATTTTGTTCTTTTCCTCTTTTTAGCTAATGTGATGAATCCCTCCAACTCCGACAGTCCCAGATTACGCATTATCAGTGTGATTTAAAATCATTACAAACTTGATTTAATGCAGCTTGTAAAGTCCGGCACAGAGAAGAAAATAAAAAAAAACAATGGCTGTTCATTCTGTTCATATGGTTACGACCTTCTCACATGATCTGCTAATGAAATGATTCTGGGATTAATAAAAAGTCAGATTTTTCAGACACTCATGCAGTTTGGAGTTGGACGTTGGTGTAGCTAGCATTGAATTTGAACGTTGACTAACAAATTGAATTTCGAGTTGGATATTAGAGTAACAAGTATTTGACAGCGGTGTGTTGAATTTGAGACGTCCAATTTAACCATACTTGGTTCTTTCTGAATTAAACATCATGTTGGATCTTAGCGTTGTTATTGCAAAGTTCTTTAAGAATTTTAGTGGGATTTTCAGTTCCACTATCAAAATACAATCATCGGCGGAAGATAATTGACTTGTTGTCTCCCTTTTCTGTGTCGATTCTTAATTCTAGTATTGATAAATATGTCTTTCTAAACCGGTATTTGTTTGCCTTAATTGTTTTTGTCACTCCGGTGGTGATTACTACTAGGACCTGATTGTGTCGCTAACGGTACCGAGCATCCCCATAAGCTTATTATGTGCCGTAAATAGCCTTTTTCATATAGTTTGCAATTAGGGGTTTCGTTCTTCCCTCCTATATATATGTTGGTTGGGCTAGGCAGGGCATCATACACCGACTGAATAAAATGAACCTCATTGAAATCTGACCGCTACTAATCTGACTAAGTATTTTTTTTTCTTCTCGACTTTTTTACATTTCGTTTAAACTCCTTGCTAATCAAGACTGATCATTTTAAAGTAAAATGCTTCTTCTGTGCCTGATCGCACTTCATTCTGTGTGAGATGGTGTCTTCCTTCCCCTTTGACATTGTTGATTTGGGGAAGGGAGGAGTAACCCAATCCCGTTTTACTTGATTTACCATCGTCCTAATATGGTTTTATGCCTTAGCTCTATTCTGCCACTCACAACTCTCCCTCGGCATTTTCTGCCAGACCTTGTTTGAATGTCAGCTGTCGATTCAGTGTACTATAGCCTTTTTCTTGTCCTTGTTGCTTTAAAATTTTCTTCGGGGTCGCTAAAAGGAAGCTACAACGCGTTACTGCTGTAATAAAGGGCTGCATTTTGGTACTCCAAACAATTATTTCAGTCAATCAGTGATTGTTGTCTCTAACTATTCTATAGTGGTAATAGGGAAATCATAGAGATGTAATGGCCATAATATCTTGGGCAACAGTGCATTCTGAAAGAACAATACCTTAAAATGCCCTGGCAATCTCGTTTTATCTATTTTGGTCAACCACTTATCAAGCTCTTTAAGGTTCTGGTGGATTGCGACTGTACCCTTAAGGCTGTTGAAATTTTTGTAAAAAATTTTAACAGATTTTTCATTTAATGTAGATAATGTTGTTCCTGCGATCGTAAATTAGGTTTTCTCCTTTGCCTTTCTTTGGTATAAGTGATCTCGACTTTGCTAGCTTGAAATTCATTGTGGCTCATGTCATATTCTATTGAAGACATTTATCTCTCAGGACTGATGTCGTTGTAACGATTAAGTAGTCCATGTAAGCTACTTGGGCTGTTGAAGATTAAACCACGGCATTGCAACCTAGCTTCTTTAACCAGCATGTTAATGGCCAACAAGAAGAGAACAGACAATGTACAATTACACAAATACAAGTGGAGCTTGCTTTACTCTAATCATATGAAAACAATTTAAATAAAATTATCAATGTTCAAATGTAATTCTAAAAAAATGATAAAAAACGCCCAGTAGATGAGAGAGAACAATAATATAAATGAATATTTAGTATTAAATTCTGTAAATAAAAAAAATTACGAAAAATGTATTATTCAACAAGAGAAAACACACATTGAAAATGTTTCCTTAATCCATGGATTTTCAATAAAAGCCGCATCTGATCAGATGGAAATGGTTTTAGCAAAATAATGTTTATAGTATTTTTTTTTTAATTTATAGAATTTAATTCAAATGTGCATATATATATATATATATATATATATATATATATATATATATATATATATATATATATATATATATATATATGTTTAGAGGTACAGAATTTATATATAGTTTTAAAAATAATAGGCGGAAGTTTCTCAAGAGCTCTTTCGGCTATCATCTTGTCAGTAGAAAATCGATAGCAAACAAAATAATATTGTGTCGAAAAATAAAGAGTTCTAATGGGGAACTTATTAAATGTGCCAAAAGTACGGGGACACTAAATAAATTTATTTACGTTTAAAAACGATTAAAATATTGGCACAACGAGGGAGAAAAAAAAGCGGGAGAAAGATTCAAAGTTCCCCAAAGAGAAATAATCATACGCATACAAAATAAAGGAACCATTGACAACCAGTCACTTTGATAAAAATTTAATCTTAACTGTTTTTGTTTTGTTTTTGTTACTTTTTGTTTGTTTATTTTTTGTTTTTTCTGCCTTTTAGTGTATATATATATATTTATATATATATATATATATATATATATATATATATATATATATATATATAATGGAAGATCCTGAAACACCGTGAGAATGGATTACTCAAGCTATAAAACACACTAGAAAGCAGTAACTAATGGAATAGAGTAAGCTAATCTTGATACTCCAGGATTTAATGTACATTCCAGTGTCAATCTCTTATTTGCTACATTGTACCTTTGTACAATAAACTTGTTATAACTTACTCCGTGTGTTGAGTCTCATTTCATCGGATTTATTTATACTGATTATATTTCCTCGGGAATATATTAGATTTGGCGACTAAGGTTTCGAGAACAAATTCACATCCAATTTATATCAGATTTGACAACCAAGGATTTGAGTACGAAAGCACGTGTAATCTGTAACATATTGGCGAAAGAGGATCTAACTACGAATTTGTACTCAATCAATATAAGATTCGCAACTGAGAATTCAATTGCGAGCTTGTGACAAATCTTACAACGAATAGAACAACATATAACGAGCTTTCAGCACGTATCAATTTGCCAAACTTGGACGGATGACATGGAGCTTTTCTGGCACTATATAAAGTGGACCATGGAGAAATCGAAACAAAAAAATCAACACACACCGGAAATATAACAAGGTCTAACAAAAATTTGAATTTCAAATGTGCGCAAATAAATAAATAAAAGTGTCTCAATCGAGGACAGACGAGAAATAAAACCAACAGTGATGTCTAAAAAAAGTTAAGGTAAGAAATATTTTTTAATTTTTCCCCGCATTGAAAGGAAAAGTAAAATTACGTTTGCTTACCAAAAGTATTTAATTATATATAAGTATTAACTGTTGGTTTAATTTTGTTTAACATGTACATATTGTTGTTTTGATTGAGATACTAGGTGCCGCGGTACAATTACAACAAAAAGAATATTACCAGAAATAACAAATAGATTTACATAAACAACAGACAGATGTGCAAAACCAATAGTAAAACAGCAGGACATTTTGCAAAAAATAATGTTAAAGAAAACAATATTTTTCGGAAGGACATAGCGAACTCGCTGTCAAAATTTATAGATAAACGTTAAGAAGGAATAACTTTTCCTGCATACTTCAAAAAGTACGAAGCAATTTTTGCAGAAAGATGTCAATCATGGTCTGATGCAGAAAACAATGATGTTAGTACTACAAAAGTTATGCGCTCACGAAAACGCGAAATATACGAATTATATTTTGACGAATAAAGCGAAGTAGATGTCGTTTGAAGAAACTGTAGAAATCCTGTCCAAAGTGTTTGGAGAACGGGATAGTTTGTTTCATACTAGATATAAATGTTTATAATTAAAGAAGACAATGTAGATTTCGTAGCATACGCCGGGAAAGTAAATGCCCAGTATGAACGGTTCAAACTTAAAGACCTTAAGGAAACATGTTTAAGTCTTTAATATTTGTACAGGGCTTGGCATCGAATAAGGATAAAGTGTTTCGATCGAAGATATTGCCAATATTCTAACAAGACACGGCGATAACGTTACAAAAAGTATCAGAAGAAGGCCAGAATTTAATTAATATCAGACGGGATAACATTGAAGAAAAAATCTTGTCCGAATAAAGAAACTACACCTACAAAGAAAGAAAGGAAAAAGAAGACTATAAAAGAAAAATTTATTGCGAAGTATGTGAGAGTTCGAATCATACTACAAGTAGATGGTATTTTAGGAATAAGATTTGTTTCGAATGTTCTCAAACGGGGCATAAGGCTTCACCGTCTGGAAAGAAAATTATCAGAAGCCTAAAAATATAAATACAGTTTTATCGAAAGTTAAGAAAAATAACGGGAAAAGAAAATATGTACGCATGAAAGTTAATGATCGAAATATTATTTGTTTTTTGTTTTTTTCAATACAGAGAGTAACATTTCTACAATTGACGAAAATACTCGGAGAAGAGTTTTCAAGAGTTTTACCACCCGCGGAGAAAAACCACAGTCAAAAACTGAGAAGGGACTCGCAATAACGTATGCCGTGAAAAAAAATTATGGATTTATTCATGGAAGAACATGCGTTCTATAAACCGACCATAAACTATTATTGTCGACATGTGAGTCGAAGAAAGGTGTTCTACCCATTCCGCAAATAAGTTACAAAGATGGAATGTGATATTATTAACTTACAATTTCAAGAGACAGTGTATGCCATCCATGAAAATCGCATACGCGGATGGTTTTCGAGATTGATCCCGTGCTGAACTTTTGAAAGAAACAGTGATTGCAGCACTAAAATAAGAACAATAACTACTAGTTACGTTGGGAGAAATTTAAAAAGAAAAAGCAGATAAAATGGGCGAGTACATAACCAACATGTGTAAACAAGTGAAAGGAAACGAGAAGAATTTAAAAAAAATAAAAGTGTCTCAATTTTTCAATACGTGATGAAACGTTGGTGTAGGCGCAAAGAGTAGTAATACCACGTGTCCTACGAAAGAATGTTTTGAAAAGAATTTCATTTGGGTCATCCGGGTGTATCCAGAATGAAGTCTTTAATGAGAAGTTATAAGTATTGGCCGAGAATTGACCAGGACATTGAGGATTTGGTAAGACATTGTAAAGGGTGTCAATCAACATCAGTAAGAACTCAGCTCTGACTAAAAAGGGATATCTTTTAGTCACGCATTCATATGCACTATGCAGGAGCATTAAATGGATATTATTATTTTGTGATCGCAGACAGCTACTCTAAACGGCCAGAGATTTTCAAATATAAACAACAAACAGTTGCAAATACAATAAACGCGCAAAACGAAATGTTTAGTCGGCTGGGAGCACCTAATTCCATAGTAAGTGATAATGGTACAATATATATCGAAAGTGAATTTAAACATCGTGATGCGTTAGCAATCGAACACATACACAACACCAACATATAACCCTCGATCTAAGGAACAGTCAGAAAGGTTTGTCGATACATTTAAATGAGCATTACAAACAAACGAGTTCGACATTGAAGAGAAAAACATTCAAACTTTTATGATGGCTTACAGAATAACGTCAAATCAGAATATAAAAGAAAATGTACCGCTTTTCAAGGTAATGTAATAGATGTATACCAGGCTAGAATCTTCACGGTAGAACCCCCAGAAAAAGAAAACTTTTACATAGGCATAACCTCTATGACCTTTAAAAAACGATTCTATAGCCATACACTCTCAATGAATAATAAAGCATATGCTACGGAACCTCATTCTCAGTACACTATGATAAGTTAATTGAGGCGTACGAAACACTTTAAGTCAAATGGAAAATACCTAGGAGGGCTAAAACATGTACTTCATTAACGTCACGCTGTTACCTATGTTTCTCGGAGAAACATGAGATTATTAGTTTTGAGGATTATGATAAATTATTAAATGTAAAAGTAGAATCGGCTATAAGCTGCAAGCACTTTGGTGGATACGCTTTACGTAAGTTGTAAAAAGCAAATAGCGATCCCTCCATAGTAGTAGCATCACAATTCATAACCCCTCACTCCACATATTAAGGAAACATGTTTAAGTGTTTGTACAGGGTTTGGCATCGAATAAGGATAAAGTGATTCGATCGAAGATATTGACAATAAACAAGACACGGCGATAACGTTACAAAAAGTATCAGAAGAAGGCCAGAATTTAATTAATATCAGACGGGATAGCATTTATAAATGAACCAAGGTAATACGTGAGAGGATGCAGAGTAGTCCCGATACATCACAAATTAATAACTATACTTACTATAAATCGACACACTTCTAATTAATAACGGCTAAATTAAGGAAGAAGCCACCCTTTCGTTACTCCTCAAAACCATATCAAGCGTCACCGTTTAATACTAAACGAAACGAACAGAAACACAATTTACCACCAATTGGATAAAGGTGAGTGCACTTTGTATACTTAATAATTGAACATCCGAAAACGATTAATTAAAATAATCTATGCGGCTGGCACGTTTTTAATTGGAATGTTGATATATTTCTACAATCAGTATTATTGTAAAGCAGCGTTACATTAGGAAACCAACCACAGTCAATTGACTCCAAATGATAACTAAATGCTCTAACTAAAGAACTCTAGGTACGGAACACTCCACAAGTGCAGATAAATATATGCTATTATACACCTGTTTCCACGTGTATGGTCTGAGGAACCTATCCCCAAAACGAAGCATAAAACCTACCAAATATATGCATATTTTTGTATTGGAGGCAGAATAAACAACCCAACAGAAAGAATAACAGCCATCGAAATTAAGTTTATATATAAAATCTTTGCCACGATAATTGCCTCTATCACCACGGATGAGGGGGAAATATTACTACCGGTATACCACCTTTATTTAAATCATATAAATAAGTCAATATATCTGTTCAACTAACTGTTAATTTCACCATACAGACATATATCTTATAAATAAACAAACAAATAAAGGAAGAATTTGAAAACTAGAAACAAATGCACGAATAAAAAGTGATGAATAGAATAAATAAATAAATAAATAAAATAATAAAAAAATAAATGAATAAATAAATAAACAAAACTTGTCAATAGGAATATGAAGTCGCCAACAGAAAATGAAAAAACAACCATGAAAACCTAAGATAGGAAAGTAGAGACGATGAGAGTATAATATAAATTCAGATCAAGGCGAAGCCTAAGACCAATAAACAATCGCCAAGTTAAAAGAATACTAACACATCCCCACTGCGACAGTTAAGCCACACGAAATCGCACTTCCCCTCCTCCTTTACCTCTACCCTCTCCCTTCATTCCACCTCCATCCAAAACCCTTACTCTTACATTCACAAAGTATACACCCCGCTTTGTTCAGAACGAAAACCACACTCTAATATCTTATAGAAACTAATGTAATTTTTACTCCCGTTTCAATATCGATGTTTTTATTCTGTTGGAGTTTTATCCCTGAATTGGGATTCCACTGAAACATGTACGAACATATGTAACCAATAATGTTTATATAATAAACAAACTATAGGTACTCTTGCATAATTTGACCCGAATTCTCGTGAATTCCCGTCAAGCACGGATCGGGCGAGACCGGCAATCATCAGTGTCAGCCGAGCGTTGTTTAAATGTTGAAACGCTAACTCGACTTTTTATTTTATTTGTTTTTTCTGTTATGTTTTTAGTAATTTTTAAGGTGATATTAAGGGGGTGGCGTTTTATTTTCTGATTAGTTATTTATTATTTTTTTATTGTAATTTTTGGGAGTTTGATTAGCCAATGAAAAAGCGCTATCTAAATGAAAGCAGACGACATTCGAATTGGAAGAAAGCAACTAAACCAACAAAAAAAAAGAAAAGCTGACAAACAAATATATTTTCAAACTCGCCGAACAGAAAAATGAATCTATACATGTTAGAAATAGAAATGAAAACATCGATGCAGACAATCTCATATTGCCAGGAGAAGGAATTGCTGTCCCCAACAAATGAGGTGCAACAATTGTAACCATGTGTGTAAAGGATGGTTTCTCCTGGAAATGTACAAATGGACAGTGCCACCAAAAGAACTTGACTGAGCAACAAGTCTTGAAAAAAAAACAAGAAAAAATACGGTTACAAAAAAGAAAAGAAAACAAAAAAATCTTGTACTTACACCTAACAATTATACGGTTAAAAAATCTTTTCCTGGAGAAAACAAAAAACAAAAAACTTTCTGTTGATAAATATTTTGCAAAAAAAAAAAATAAATAAATACTAACATGAACTAAGCGACTAATAGGATCGTAGTGAAAATTCACGAAGACTCAACATTAGAATCCGTGGTCCCTGCCTTTGTGTGTGAAAAGCAAAGATGTGTCTATTGTTGAACCACAATGGAATTAAAGTGGCAATGTTGCTTATTCTCTATTCGTTTGTGTGTTTGAGACCAAACTTTCCCTTAATTTGCATGCAACTACCGAGTTTTACAACTTTCTAATAAATATCTGCGATTGACGACGAGGATTCTGAACTAATTGTGGTTTATGTTTTACACGTGTTTGAACTGAGTCAGGTGTGAAATGGAGCCTGTTGAATGTCGAGCAATGATCCGGTTTTTGTATTTGAAATGACGCACACAACAGGAGACTTTTGATGAAATGAAAGAAACTTATGGTGATAATGCCCCATCATATGACCTTGTAAAACGCTGGCATCGTGAATTCAAACATGGCCGGAAGTGTGTGGAAACAGCTCCCAGACTTGGTCGCCCTCCTCTTCTGCCATTCCAGAGTCATCTGTCCGTCAAGTTGAGGTTGCCATTTTGGAAGATCGACGCATTACTATTCGCCAAATAACCCAAGATGTCAAGTTAGTACAGGGTCTGTGGAAACTGTCATTCATGAACATTTGCATATGCATAAGGTGTCTGACAGATGGATTCCCAGATTGCTCACACCATTCTAGAAGCGAGAACGCATCGAGTGCTCGAGAATGAATTTGAAGATGTGCCAAGAATATGAGTCAAAGTTTTCAAAAGACTGATTGCACAGGATGAAACCTGGGTCAATCAATATAATCCAGAGACCAAAGCCCAGTCAATGCAGTGGAAACACTTGGACTCACCACCTCCAAAGAAGGCAAGGATGAAGCCCTCGGCTGGCAAGGTCATACTCACAGTCTTCTGGGACCAGGACGGAGTAGTGATGACAGATTTCCTGGCAAAGTGTACCATAATTACAGGAGCCTATCATGCTTCACTTTTGAGGAAATTAAGGGAAACTATCAAAATCAAGAAGCGGGGCAAGATCAGCAAAGATACCCTCCTCTTGCAGGACAACTCCCCGGTCCACAACTCGCATGTCGCCAGATCAGAAGCACGGGCGTGTGGTTATGAAAACTTACGCCATCCTCCCTACTCTCCTGACCTTGCACCCTCTGACTTTCACTTCTTCCCAGCTATGAAGTTGTTTTTGAAAGGAAAGCGTTTCTCAGATGATGCAGCTTTGATTTCTGAAGTCACGTCGTGGTTGAGGACCAACCTGGGGTGTTCTACCAAAACGGTCTCCAGAGCTGCATCAAACGATGGGAGAAATGCATAACTCTGGGTGGTTCCTATATAGAGAAAGACTAATAACTGTGCCAAGTTTCGTTGCTCTAATCCTATGTGAAGTGGGTCAGGGGCATTACTTATTGCACACCCCTCGTATGTAAATATTGTAATATTTTTTAGATGTAACCACACTATTGCAATCAACTGCTGATCCCTTATATTGAATTTATCACAACGTAAAGATACATTGTAAATTAATATAGATTAAATACTGGCGTTGATGTGTATGATCAGATTTTAGGTTTAAGTTGGCAGGATGGTTTATTACAGAAAAAAACATTTCAGAAAGACAATCGCAAACGGTTAAAGAACGTGTCTTCTAACTAACAGTAATTTGTTGTTCACGTTCTGCTGAAGTGGAAATTTTACTTTTATGGCTGTTTTTCCTGGATTTTTTTAAAACGTTTCCATTCATTTGGTTTGCTTTGATTTATATCTAGATGTGTCATTCTTAGAGAGAAGAGAAACTTTGAGTATCCTTATATTATAATTTTTAAAAAAGCAGAGGGCAAAGTCAGAAGCGAGAGAAATAAGTTTAACCCGCGTTTAAGAAAATGTTATTTTGTATGGTGATTAATTTTGGTAAAATTTGCGTAATTTGAAAAATGAAGTTCTTCATCTCACCACGTGGTTGTAATCAGTTATGATAGCTGTTTTGATTAGATGTCGGTGATCTAAGTTGTGCATAGTTTTTTATTAACAAAGCCCGCGAAAAATCAAATTCACGATTGAAAGTAAGCATATTTATATTTATAAACAAGGAAGTCCGCAAAAACAACAAAACAAATTAATATACTCCAGGCAGATATGCTTGGAATCACGCCCATGCTGTGTCTTCAGATTCATGAGCCACGTCCTTCGCCTTGTGGGTGTGGTTAGACAGGCGGCCCCTTCTCAGTTGCTACCTGAAAATCAATCAAGTTGACCTATCCCGTCCTTCAACAAATATTAACCAGCATCTAAGAAATAAGTAAATCCCCAGTTCGTTTTATATAAAAATATTATATTAAGCAGAAAAATTATATAATACAGACTTCGAGAATAATAAGGTTGAAACAAATGGAGATCAAATACGTAGTGGGGTAGAACATATAGTGGAAATAATCAATTCAATAAATATAGTCTAAGACCAGCAGTGAAGTCCCGTTAAAGTAAATAGTCAAAATCCATACACCAAATTGTAATCAGTAGACCGCTTACTAAGAGAAACAATTAATCGTAAGTTGTCCGAGAGGTGAGGTGCGATGTGCCATTAAACAAAGTATAACAACAATAAAGCACAATCCGATTTAGTTTAAAAGTTCGTCGGCACAGAATAAATTTCTAAAAAGAACCATCAATGCAGACGTGATCGCGAAAGTATATTCTACTGTCTCTAATTTTCAGGGTCATTTCGTTGCCTGACTACTTGATATCTGCAAACACACCTATCGTTGTCCTGGCCACCAGCCAAGGGCAGGAACCTCAAGGTTTCTCCCAACAACACGCGAACTTAATTCTGGCGGCTAGTAAAGACGTCAGTCCCTTTCCGTAGAGGCCTTAAAATGTCCAACTTGTCACGGAGGTGATGCGAGCGAGAGTGAGAACAGCGAGCGAGGTAATCTAATTTATGTAGAAGGAACCCTCTCTTCAAATCAGGGAGTTTAAATTTAGCGTTCTCAACCTAGTGGGTCTTCAGCAAGTAAACGCGATTAGGAGAGCAGCTCAGACTGAAAAATTCGCTCTTGCATACCTTTTTATAGTCGAGTAACGGTGTAGGAGTGACGCGGTCTGGCGTCTTGTTCGGCCAATCACTCACTGCCTCTTCAAACCCGAACTTTGCCAAATTGCTGACATTACGTACGCATATTAATTAACTAAATTTCCTATCGAAGGTTTCCCACGCTGAGCAAATTTTGAAATTTTGACCTCTGATTTACATCTGCCTTGAAAACCCCCAAATAATAGCTCACTACTATCTCTCGCAAAACAGTTATAATCTTATTGTATTAATATTAGTATTCAAATATTATTATTATAATTTGATAATAAGTTTTGATTTAAATCATCACATGCTAGTTAGCAAGATGATTGGAATTGTCCGGTATTGTTGATAACAATAAACGTCTTTTTTTAAGAGTTTTTTTTTTCTTTCAATTACGAAGTGATAGTTTCGCGCTTGCATGGGTTCGCTCACACTAGACAAAGCCATTCTTACTGTAACATCTACTTGTAAAGATAAACACAACAAACATTAAAAATGAAATATCGAACAGACTGCTTACCTTGGCTGTTATTTTTACAACATTTCGACTAATGTAATCTACCTTCTTCGGGTGTTTCTTGTTGAACATGGGATTATTTATGCCGAAATCGAGAATCTGCAGAGAATTTCAAACAGAACTCACGCGTGTACCATGCTCTTGTCCCGTTAGACACGACCGGATAAAATCTTAAATAATTCGTAATTGTATTATGAGTAACGCCAGTTCTGATGATGAAAACTTCAACCTCAAGAAAACAGTTACTTACAACTTTATCCATTACGCCACGGGTTATTTCCACAGAAATAATCTCGAGTTCAACAAGAAAAACTCCCGAAGAAGATCGGAGGTTACATCGACTGGAACGTTATGAAAAAAAAATCGAAGATGACAACAATTGTCCGAATAAATAACATAAATTTTGAATGGTTGTAGCAAATAGTGTTAAATTTGAAACAATATTGACTGCAACGTTATGAGATGGCCAGATGTTATTTGAATGACGTTTTCTAAAAAGAATATTGTTTCTATTTAACCTGCAGGTACATTATTGTATAGCCAACAAAGAAAACCTGAATAATTTTCAATGGCACAGTAGAGTTTAAAGTTTGAATTTCCAAGAATTTTAATTCTACCATCCACATGAACGATTAGGCGGAAAAGTCATCCAACCATCACCGAGGAATAGCAACTAACGTATATTTTGTTTTACCAAACAAAGCCATTGTTAGAGAAATGTCTACCGTTGCATTTTTAATCTTTCTTGCTAGTTTTTATTTTGAATATTTTTTCATTGAGTTGCACATTCTTTTACTGGCATTTTCTTTGTGTTATTAAACGTTTTGTTTTTCTCTTCCACCTTTGAGTTATGACGCATTACTTCATGCATTGTGGCAAGTTATGCCTAATTAACGTCATTTAAATGAGAAGTCTTTGTTTCTTTTTAAGTAGTCCTGATTTCCGGAAGATCTGTGCATCTCAAGCGTTTCACAAGAATTGTTCGCTCGATTCTTAAGGAGACATTAGAGAATTTTGATTTGAAATTCAGATCCGTTTAAAAGGTTTCTTCTTCAAAAAGTCGGATGGGTTGAGAGTTGAGTCTGTCTTCTCCGATTCAGGTTTGATGACTTTACCCTCCGCGAACTTACACTATCCCTACTCTCTTTCTATCTCTGTCTCTCTTTCTCTCTATCTCTCCCTTTCTCTTTCTATCTCTTTCTCTTTCTCTCTCGAGATATATATATATATTTCGTTCTCTTCCCCTATCTCTCTCTCTCTCTCTCTCACACACACACACACACACACACACACACACACACACACACACACACACACACACACTGGTGACTCTTTTGGTTGTGGTGGATCTGTAAGTGATGCTGCAAGCATTCAAAAATGGATGACGTAACCGAATATTGTAAAAACAAATACATACACAAATTATATAACAGGAAAGGTTATTCGGCGTTGTCCGCTTATTTGCGCTTACAGAAACATAAGCAAAAAGGTAATAGCCAGCACGACTCATGTATATATATATATATATATATATATATGTGTGTGTGTGTGTGTGTGTGTGTGTGTGTGTGTGTGTGTGTGTGTGTGTGTACACAAATTTGACGATTTCACTTATCAGTAAGTGCACTCTAAAACCAAGAGGCATATTTAGTCATTTACAAACAACCGTATTACAAAAACTATACATTACAGGGTCTGTAGGCTGTACCGGGGTCTCATTGATTTACAATGCCGAATCTGAAATAGAAACCAACTTGTAGAAGGAGGCCGACTCTTCAATGCCGTCCAGTAGGTGAAGACATCGATAAAAACAAGAAAAAAGAACACAAATCGAATTTTGTCCATGCTTGGGCCATGCCTGTACAGAGACTAAGATCTCTGTTTATAAATGAATCAACGCGTTTATTTTGAATCAGTAAAACTCTGCGAATTATCCAATTTTAATGAAATTTTCCACATTTATTCAATCTATCGATCGGTGTACTATTAAAACTTTGTGAATCTTGTGTTAGGCACGATAGGAATATTTTATAATATAAGCTAATAAATTTAATTAATAAAATTAAGGATTGATGAATTGAAAGATAGAGGGTATAACACACGTTGGGGCGACTAGTATCTTCAATTATTGTTAGGTATAAAACTTCGCGAGTTTGAAAAAAAGCAATTGAAGAATGTTGAAAGTTACATCAACCGAAACGTTGTAAGAATGAATCCAAGATGAAAACAATAGTCTAGATAATCCAAATGCAACATATTATTAATCTCCATCTCCAAATTTTCGAAATATTTAATTGTCATGTTTCAATTATGGTCTGAAATGTAAGATTAATTGTTCATAAAAATTGTTTCAGGCTAACTTGTGTTTGCAGCTTGAAAATTTCTCGTAAAATGAACCTTCCATAATTGATTTGAAAGCTGATAATTTGGGTATGATATATTTCAATGATGGATTGGAAAATTCGAAGCATCTAATTGGTGACCAAAATATAATTTACAATCTAAAGGGTTATTAAGTGTGCCTGCCGTATTTGATAAAATATTTACTCGTCAGCAATTAATATTTTTTTATTGCAAGTACATTACGTTAGTGTGGAGATTTGACAAAGTGTTTACTTAAGGGGGTGGTTATTTAGGAATTTGTTAACGTTGGACTTGAACACATCCAAGTTGTAGTCAGGTGGAAAGCAGGCAGACGGAACAGAGTCCCACAGGCGTGCAGTTCTAAGAAAGAAGCTTTGTTCATGGAATCCACGTTTTGATTTATGCACAGATAAAGAGTGGGGGAAATTTTTCACAGTGGATTCAGCTAGACGGGTGTTTTTTGTGAAAGATTGACAAGGGGGGACCAGAGATTGGAGTTCAGACGAGCACCTGCCATGGAAATAACGATAAAACAAGGATAGGCTCACAACGTCTCTTCTGTAGAAGAGAGGTTGCAGGGTAGAGAAAAGGGCATCCCCCACTAAGCCACGAAGTCTATTTTGTACTCTGTCAAGGCAGGATAGGCTGTTTTTAGCAGCTCCTGCCCAGATATAGCAGCAGTATTCCATCCTTGGACGTACTTGGCTTTTATATAGATAGAAAATTGCATCAGTAGTGAGATATCTTCTGGAACAGTAGAAGGATCCCACCATCTTTCCAGCGACCTTGGCAACAGACTTGATGTACGTGTTCCATTTCAGATCAGGAGTAAAGGTCAAACCCAGAAGCTTGTCAAAACAAGGGGCCTCTCCCAGACGAGAGCTATCCATCACAATTGATGCCAGATGGGGATCAGAGCGTTGATGATGTAAGGATAGGAGTTTGGTTTTAGATGCATTAAAGGTAACCAGCCACGTCTTCCCCCACTGAACCACGCGCTCGAGATCAGAGGAGAGAGATTCAGAGAGAACTTTTTCATTTACGGCCTTTGATGTGTTGCCGTAGATGGTCGTGTCATCAGCATAGATGTCAACGAATGATTTAAGTATGTGTTTAGAGAGGTCATTCATGTAGATCCGGAATAGAGTTGGGCCCAGGATTGACCCCTGAGGGACTCCAGCATTAATACTGCAGGCCTCTGATTTTTGTTCATCAACCACTACTCTTATGAACCTATCGGAGAGAAATGATTTAATGATTGAGAAAACATTTCCAGTTATACCGAAGCTGGAAATCTTGTGAAGTAGGCCCTTATGTCATACCTTGTCGAAGGCTTTTGATATGTCAAGAGCAATTGCTCTAGAAAGGAAGCCTTTGTCAAGAGATTCACTAATCATGTGAGATATAACCGTCACCACATCTGCGGTAGATTTTGAAGAGCGGAAACCATATTGTGTGTCACTAAGAAGGTTGTTTCTGCTGAGGTGGTTGACTATTTCTCTATTTAATATGGATTCCAGCAACTTACTCATAACACACAGGAGACTTATTGGTCTGTACTGAGAGGGTGATGACTTATCACCTGAATTCTTAAATACAGGGCAAACTGATGAGGTCTTCCAGGGAGTCGGAAAGCACTTCTCCTTAAGGCAGCGCTTAAACAGTTTTGTAAGTATGGGAGCAAGTTCTGATTGAAGCTTTTTAATACTATAATTGGGATGCCGTCAGGGCCAGTTGCCTTACTGGAATCAAGGTTCTTGATTAGCTTGGCGACCTCATGCACGGATATTTGTATGTTACCTAGCGTGTTCTGTGTTATAGGAGGAAATATGGGTAGTTGATAGCCTTCGTCGCATAGGGTAGAATTAGCTGCAAAGTTCTTTGCAAATAGTTTGGCCTTGTCTGATGCTGACGAGATGACCTCTGGTCCATTGATAATGGTTGGGATAGAACGCACACTTCTGTTCAGGATCCTATTTGTTATTTGCCAAAACTGGTGGGAACCAAGCCGCTGATCAGCTACCTTGGATTTAACAGACTGGGTATATAGCTCTCTTGCATTTTTATTACTCTTTTACAGTGGTTGCTGGCAGTCCTGTAAGCAGCTTTAGTCTCAGTGCATCTATTACTTTGGTAGCTATGGAAAAAGTGATTTCTGTGCGCGATAGCAGCAGCACATTCAGGGGAGAACCATGGCTGGCTATTAGGTTTTTGTTGGAGTTTTTTAGATGGTATGAATTGGTCTATGCCTACAATTAACCATTCGGTCAGATCTGATACTATAGAGGACACTTCCTTTTTAAACATGGAGTGCAGAGGTAAATCAAATATGAATGTACGGAAGCTATCCCAGTAAGCCATAGAGTATCGGTATACAGTACGGTGGAGGGGTACGTCTAGGGACTTATTATATTTCGTTTTTATCTTAACTGATACGACGGAGTGGTCGGAGGATCCTAGAGGAGAATGAATGGAACATGAACATAGCTCAGGGGGGGAAGTTGAGAGAAAAAGGCCTAGGAGGCTTGCATATTGACCGAGTGTATCGGGCACACGGGTGGGTTCCCGAACAATCTGAGTGAGGTAATAAGCAATGGCAAAAATGACAAAACCTCCCCTCATCGTCTGTCTTATTTGAATGGGTCAGCCATTCCATGTTATGGGCGTTGAAGTCACCACAAATGTGGATGTTAGCCGAGGGATGTGCAAACAGGATGTGGTCTATTTTCTCAGATATGCTCTTAAAGATAGTAACTCCGCTGTTATGGGGCCGATAGAGGGCAAATATAAATGCAGTGGTGTTAGCAAGTGCAACCCGGAAGCACATATAGGGTAAATTAGGATCTTCTCTAGAGATATCCCTGCCACGCGGGAAGCCATCTTTAATGTAGGCACATATTCCATGCCCATTGCGATCTTGGGGGTCAGATTTAGCTGTTAACTTAGAGTATCCGTTAATTATGAACTGATCTAGGGAAGTGGTCGGCCCTATTCCAGTTTCGCTTAGAAATAATATGTTCGGTTTCATCTCCTGTAATTGGGTTTCAACCTCTGGAAGGTTGGAACGTATACCCCTGATATTGGAGAAGGAGACCTGGTAGTAGGGGTCTACGTTGGAAGATAGGGTTCTAGGTTTATTCGAGTTTTTTTTTCTGGAGATATTTCATGTTGAGGTTTTGGGATTTGTGGAACAGGTCGGCATACTTGGTTAGAGCAGTACAGAGAGGGAAAGTAAGAGAGAAAAAGACAGGAATTTTTTGTAGCACACGAATAGGTAAAGCCGTAACGATTACCCACTAGTATGGCATCAAGAGGCCCAACCAGAAACTACTGCATGGCCCGGATCCACTCACCAAATGGCGATACAGCAGTCCCAGTACTTTGCGCCTGCTGATAGGACAGCCTCCTTAGTGGGTAATCCAAGGTTCGGGTCCCTGACTATCAGGCGGATAACGTCAGCCCAGACAAAACGTTTACCTCCAGCACCCTTACTAGTGACATGACCACAAGGACAGACATAGAGACAGAAAAATTTCCGACACCTCAGACTACTGTTCACCAAGTACTACGACCTTTAAGCAGCTTTTTCTTCGCCCTTTGTCAGAAAAATCACTCATTGAATGAGGATTGAGGGACAAAAAAGGAGAAGCGAGAGTTACTGGAGCTGCCGATAACACATCCACTGTATTATCTACTCTCCATTAAAAAAGGGGGGAGGGGGGAATGTGTACAAGTTACTTATTTATATCTAAGTAGTAAGTCCGGTGCTAAGTTATCAATTCAGGACACTTTTGATGATAATCTCCCCTCCCATATTAATGGGTGGAAGTTTGTCGTTATCTATCTCAAGTTTGAATCATTGGATCTTCACCTTATAATTAAAATCCAATAATTAACTCATCAATTTGTAAAGTCGGCTTAATATTAATTTACATTCGAGTTTAGATAATTATTCAAGGTTTTAATTTAGGAGGTTCGTTTTCATAGGTGACTTTTTCTTTGCTAATGTCACTGTATTATATTTCGAATATAATTGAAAATAAGACTAACTATATTAGATGGTTTGATTGGCTAGCCAGGAAGAAACATTTTCAATACAGGCAAGCTTGCAGTAATAGTATATATTAAGCATATTACTTAAATAAAGTCCTAACTTTATCTATTGTAATAGAGAAAATAATTCCCGTCATTTTGTTTTTTTATCGCTAGTTTACTTTGTAGCATTGCTAAATTGTTTTGTCTGTTTCAATTGTCGCAAAGAGGGGGGTGACGACTAAGACAGGAAATACTTTAAAATAAAAAATATTTAAAAAAAAATGTAAATATAAATTTACATTTTTTTTTTTTAAAGTCATAACTTTTTTTTTTTAGTCCTAACTTTATCTATTGTAATAGAGAAAATAATTCCCGTCTTTTTATTTTTTTATCGCTAGTTTACTTTGTAGCATGGCTAAACTGTTTTATCTGTTTCAATTGTCGCGAAGGGGGGACGAATAAGACAGGAAAGTACAGACAAATAAATACATATACATAAATAAAACAAGAAAAACAAGTTTAAACAAGGTAACATGAAAAACATTTAGGATGAATTTTAAAAATACTTAACGTCTGTTTGCCATGATGGTCCGGCGTCTTTTACAGGAAATAAGATCAAGCTCACCGATGGTGACTTGACTAGAATTTACATAGGTAAAGTGGGGATTTTATTGATTATCCAATAGTAGAAATTAACGTAAAATAGTAGAAACTGTGAAACAATATGCGATTGGTTAAGCAATCAAAATTTCCAACTCAAGTGAACAAATTTCAATAAAACAATTGATAATGGAACTATTCAGACAGCCAGTGCGCCCGAGAGACCCATACAGATAGATAGAGAGTGTGTGGGTGTGAGAAAACAAAAATTAAATAAAGAATTCTCCCCGCTTCCCAACAGGACAAAAGTGTTAAGTAAAACTCACAATGCGCTGAACAATATCGGATTTGAAGCTATGGATTTATTTTGCTTACCTAGGAGTTTCTTCTAATTATCGTTCGAACGGACATGGCGTCTCTATCTAGCAATATCTCACATTGTGCGTTTTCTTTTTCTAATGTTGAACTCATGAAAATCATATGATTCAGTTAACAAATCCTATACATACGTTCGTGTTCTAAAGGTCAAACCATATAAATCATACATAAAAAAACTGATACATTTGGTAAGCGTGTGTATTTGCGAAGTTAGATATGGTGTCAGTTTATACTAGTGAATTCAGCTCCTCTAAATAGGGGCAACTCTGGATGTGCCGAGAACGGTCACATCGGTATTTCTTGATAGGTGCATCTCAGGCGACCATACCCTACTTATTTTGATATATTGAATTCACAAGCGGTTCCTCGTCATTTCGTTTTTTTTTATTTTTATTATTATTATTATTATTATTATTATTATTATTAATATTATTATTATTATTATTATTATTATTATTATTATTATTATTGCCTTCGTTCCACATATAGCGCTTGGTATTCTCAAATGGTCACTAATTTGATACTGACCAGGCTCAACATCTCTTAACGATAATGATCTAACGAGAATCGGTGTATCAACGTAATTATAACATATATACTGCCTCAGGCGACCGATGATAAACCAATACTTCTCTCGTATAAAGAAGAAATGCCTGAGGGGAGGTCCTCCTAGGACCAAACAGAACTATATTTAACCCCGACCCAAGCTACATTTCTTGGTACATTTTTTTTATTTAACTCTAAAAGCATATTGCTGCTAGTTCGTATGCTGCAATGAACGCGAGAGAGACAATGACTCTATTGGCCGATGCTCTTACCATTGGGCCAGATGACTTATCGATCTGAATTCTGTTTCTTTTCAATACGACGTAGAAAACAATTAAGCCAATCATTCTTTCCGTCCGCTCTCTTCCCGATTTGCATATCAAGTAATGAATCTGAAATCAGACAATTCATGAATCGTTAAGTAGAGAACTTAAATACAACACTTCGATGTCGACTTAAATCAAGGGAAAAACTGATTCACTAACCCCGTCAACGTCGGCTTACGTTCATCCCTCCCCTCTCTCTCTCTCTCTCTCTCTCTCTCTCTCTCTCTCTCTATCTGGAAGTCTTTTCGTCTATTTGCCTGTCTTTCTCCATCTCTGACGATATACTGTGGGATAACATGTCTTAGTTTAACTTACTTGCCATAGATATATTTTCAGATTACTTCCACTAAGCTCTACTCACATATATATCAGTGTTGAAGTAGTTACTAAGAATCCATGCACAATATATTATATAGCCTATGCGTATATATATATATATATATATATATATACATATATATATATAATATGCGTATATAGATACGAGGTGCCTTTAATAAGTTTCCAGACATTTTGTACAGGCATTTACGAGATGCGTGCAATAAGTAATGTCCCTGGCAGTAGAGCAACGAAACTTGGCATAGCTATTAGTCTTTCTCTACATAGAAACCTCCTAGAGTTATACATTTCTCCCATCGTTCGATGTAGCTCTTGGGACCGTTTTTGTAGAACACCCCAGGTTGGTCCTCCAACCACGAGGTGACTTCAGAAATCAAGGCTGCATCATCTGGGAAACGCTTTCCTTTCAAAAACAATTTCATGGCTGGGAAGAGGTGAAAGTCAGAGGGTGCAAGGTCAACAGAGTAGGGAGGATTTCATAACCACACGCCCGTACTTCTGATCTGGTGACATGCGAGTTGTGGACCGGAGCCTTGTCCTGCAGGAGGAGGGTACTTTTGCTGATCTTGCCCCGCCTC
This sequence comes from Euprymna scolopes, assembly GCF_053919585.1. NCBI lineage: Eukaryota > Metazoa > Mollusca > Cephalopoda > Sepiida > Sepiolidae > Euprymna > Euprymna scolopes. Next base: position 64,640,163 of record NC_136506.1, on the reverse strand, counting down.
TTGATTTTGATAGTTTCTCTTAATTTCCTCAAAAGTGAAGCATAATAGGCTCCTGTAATTATGGTACTCTTTGCCAGGAAATCTGTCATCACTACTCCGCCCTGGTCCCAAAAGACTGTGAGCATGACCTTGCCAGCGGAGGGCTGCACCCTTGCCTTCTTTGGAGGTGGTGAGTCCAAGTGTTTCCACAGCATTGACTGGGCTTTGGTCTCTGTGCTGGACCCAGGTTTCATCCTGTGTAATCAATCTTTTGAAAAACTTTGACTCATCTTCTTGGCACATCTCCAAATTAATCCTCGAGCACTCGACGCGTTCTCGCTTCTGGAATGGTGTGAGCAACCTGGGAATCCATCTGGTAGACACCTTATGCATATGCAAATGGTCATGAATGATAGTTTCCACAGACCCTGTACTAACTTGACATCTTGGGCTATTTGGCGAATAGTAATGCGAATAGTAATGCGTCGATCTTCCAAAATGGCAACCTCAACTTGATGGATAGATGCCTCATCAATGGCAGAATGGGGGGCGACCAGGTCTGTGAGCTGTTTCCACAGACTTCCGGCCATGTTGGAATTCACGATGCCAGCGTTTTTCAAGGTCACATCAGCTAGATCAGACAACTGGAAGTGAGTCAGGGGCATTACTTATTGCACGCCCTCGTACAATTGTCGTAGGCTCTTGAAAATTCAGTATGCTATTGTTATACATCTTATGAGATGACTGACCAATTTTTATGATTTCAGATTAAAATGAACAGCTACAGCAAGAATTGGAATATATCTTACTAAAGCCTGATTATCACAGCTCGTAAAATTCAAAAATACAATCTGGACGTAAGGACACTTTAAAAGAACGATATGCAATAAAATTCTATTTCAAACTTGGAAAAATACCACAGAAACGTATAGAATGCTTCAGGTTGCTTTTAGACCATCTTGCATGAATCGAGCGTCTGTTTTTGAGTAGCTTGAAATTCACGGAAGGCAGGGAGTCTGTGAGGGGTCATGAAAGGTGTGTGAGGAGTTAGGATGTCAGAACACCAGTGTTGATTAACCAAATAAAGAATTTCATGGATAAGGATCATCATGTGTCTATAGAGACAATAAGTGCACAGTTTGATGTGAGTGTGGGAAGTGTATACACAATTATTCGCGAGTAACTGAGGATGCTCAGAGAGTGCTCAGAGAAGATCACAGACTAATTGACCAAGGTGAGCATTAAGCCAGTTCCTCATTCTGCCTATAGTCCAGACTGCACTTTGTGATCATTGGTTAATCCCTAAGCCCAAGGAAAAACTTTAGAGGCTGTCGTTATGAGACAATTAAGGCGATTAAAGAGGCTATGACTACGATGATTGACACACTCGCACAAGTGAACTTCTATAGGTCCTTCTAGAAGTTGTTGGAAAGGTAGAACAAGTGTATTGCAGCCGGAGGAGATAAGTTAGAAAGGGGCTTGATGTGTCATTGAATTCCTTGCAAAAGAACATTAAGAATGATGGTGACTATGTAGAAAAATAAACTCTGGGACACAGAAAGTCGCTCGTTTCAACTCCCGTTTCCGTAGCTTTTTAACCTTTTCAGTTAAAAAATAGGAGGTTTTACTTTTTGCTCTGGACGCCAAGTTCAGCCATCGTTAATCGCATTGGGAATATTGGTGACTATGGTGACGAATAAAATTTGCAGAACAAAAGTTCGCTCGTTTCGATGGTACTACTCTTGTCTTTGTAACTCTTCAATTATTCCAGTTTTACTTTTGGAACGACACTCTTATACACATTATCCACACACACACACAGGCGCACATGTACACAGACACACACACATACATATATAAGCTGAAACGGTGAAAAACACTTTGAATTTGGGTCTTACAAATATAGATGAAATTTCATTCAAATTTGATTTATTATTCGAAGTTTTAAAGGATTTCTACCCCAATATGTCACTTAGATGTGATTGAACGTAAATATTTCGTACAAGGAGGGTAACATACTGACTTAGCACCACTTCCACTGTCTTCCCTGGAAGAATTTATACATTCATGAATTTCATTAAAATAGGATATATTCGCCCGTATAAAGGAGGTTCGTCCCCCTCCCATTATGTATTACCGTGGGGGTATATAAATTGTTATAAACCCGTGTCCGTTTCGTTGTAATCAAGGTTGTTGACAAACGCACGCGGGTTGATCCTCATACCAGCCTCGAGACGGCCGTCACTATGATAATCATGATCGTTTTAAGCTATGACCATCATCGTTGTTCTAAGTTATTATCGTCATCATCGTTGTAAGCTATGATCATCATCATCGTTGTAAGCTACGATCGTCATCATCGTTATAAGCTATGATCATCATCATTGTTGTAAGCTACGATCGTCATCATCGTTATAAGCTATGATCATCATCATCGTTGTAAGCTACGATCGTCATCATCGTTATAAGCTATGATCATCATCATTGTTGTAAGCTACGATCGTCATCATCGTTATAAGCTATGATCATCATCATCGTTATAAGCTACGATCGTTGTCATCGTTATAAGCTATGATCATCATCATCGTTGTAAGCTACGATCGTCATCATCGTTATAAGCTATGATGATCATCATCGTTGTAAGCTACGATCATCATCATCGTTATAAGCTATGATGATCATCATTGTTGTAAGCTACGATCGTCATCATCGTTATAAGCTATGATCATCATCATTGTTGTAAGCTACGATCGTCATCATCGTTATAAGCTATGATCATCATCATCGTTGTAAGCTACGATCGTCATCATCGTTATAAGCTATGATCATCATCATCGTTGTAAGCTATGCCGTTGATAAAACTTACGTATACATTTGTTGTTTGATGTGAAGTTATTTGAACGAATTTATATGCAACTTGCAAGGAAGGGTAGACGTTCAATATTTTTTTACATAAAACAATAAAGTTTCAAATATAAGCTTTTCATTGATTTAAAATGGCATATAAATCAGGTTTCAGTAATGAAATGTTCCAAAAAGCGTTTTCCGCACATCTATGCCTTTATGTGTGTGAGTGTGTGTGTGTTTATGTATTTATGAGTGTGAGTAATTTTATGTGTAGTTGTATGTCTGTGGGTGCATAACTATCATCAGATTTGCATGTGGAAGTGTATCTATTGATGTAGACACGTGTGCAAGTGTGTGATTGTGTCTTTATCTGTTTGTCACTGTCATAACCATATCTTCGTGCGAAAAATGTTGATGGCCAGGTGTACCGACGTCAGTGTATTGATAGAAACCTAGACGCCCAGTAACACGTCACACGTCGTTTTTCACACATAATGCCTGCATCGAATTGAATAGACAGGTTATACCAATTCATTGTCCAACCGTAAGTTCCCTATAAACGATCTTTGTTATCTGTACTTAAAGAAGGTCAACAGTACTAAGGTGGACAAAATATGCCTTTCAAGCCCAAAAAATGGCTCTGAGCTTTGGCAATGGATCTATATTTGGTCTATTTTAGGATCACGAAATGAAATGCTTGCTCATCTTATTAATCGTAAATCAATAACGCAGCTCATAGTAAAATATGTTTATTATTTTATACGTGCCAACAGGTGTGTGTCTAATAGAGCGAAACAGGACAAGGAAAGTCTGGTTATTTCTCTATCTGGTCCTCTTTGTCTGCTACTGATTAGGTAACCGCCTTCATATATAACGAGATTATTCTTAGAAAATTAAAGTAAGTAATCATATATATATATATATATATATATATATATATATATATATATATATATATGATTAAATACCTACAGAGACTAGTGTTTCATCCTTTCGGGAATCTTCAGTGCAGGGTGTCACGATTAACACCAGTCGATAGATTCAAACCCGGCAACACAAGCCATTTCTGACTTGATTAGCAAAGACCGTATCCATTCGGCTACCATTAACCGCGTGAAATAACGTTGAATTTAAACATTTTATTTTTAAATGTTTTTTATTTCAGTTTTATTTCATATATATATATATATATATATATATATATATATATATCAGAAAAAAATTAGGAAAACAAAGTTGAATATTATATTTAGAAAATAATAGATACAAAGCTGCATGGACATTTTACTGTGGTTTCTACATCCAATCTACACAATTTACTGTTAATGATAATAGTTGTTGTGAAATAATAAATCACTACCAGGATGACCTTTTCTTCTCCCATAAAATAATCTTCATTGCCTTCTAATAATATTCTATAAATAAAATGTTTCTTCAGTTTTTTATTACTTTAAAATTGTACATCGCGTGCTCGCCGTTTCACGCCGAGCGCCCGTCTAGAATGGAATTTCTTGATAAAGAATTAATTTTCGACAAAAGCCATGCTACAGTGTTCTCGTGAATATAATGTGTATTTAGTTGTGAAGATTAATCTTGGAGAATTAAAGAAAGTAATCTTACGCACACACACACACACACACACACACACACACACACACACATATATATATATATATATATATATATATATATATATGTATGATTAAAAAAAATTCCAAGTTTACAAACTGAATAATTCTGTAAACTTAAAACAAGTATAAATACTAGTACTAATATTCATACGACAATCCTAACCAGACGAAAAAGCTCCACATTCGAAATAGAGCATTGTTATGAAAATGTAACTAAAACTTTCTAAATTAGAATTTGCAACAAATTTATTATTCGGCATGGGATACAAACTGAAAACTTAAAAAGTTCGTTATTCCACGGAGTTTCAAAAAATGGCTCTTATCCTTAGAAGAAAGTAGTTAGAAAAATTATATTTATAGGCAGACTATAAATTTTGCAGTTAGCATATAAATTGAAAACTACAAATTAGGAAATAAGTGATATTTGTATATAAGTTGATAATAATGCAAAAATGCGTAGGTTAAAAATCTATTCTAAAGAAAATCCAGGCTTGATGAAGAAAAAGGTTCCGAAAAATGGTACAATACAAAGAAAATGTTGCGTAATCAGCTGTACAGATACACATGAAATAGAAATTTAAAAAGTCAAGGTCATTGAAAGATGAATTCCAAATGCGAATTCCAGATGTGAAGATAGCATGTTAAAAATTGCAGTAGAAGATTTTCTCCTAGAAAAATTACTCAGTGAAAAAAATATTTGAGGATGAGACATACGCTCATACACCTTATGAACATATTTTTGGCAGCAACTAACAACACGAACCTCAAGCAGAAATAGAGCATGTAAACTGGTGCGTTATCGTATTAAGAGGATTGTTGAAATACATCGGAGCTGCTGAGCCATCAATGAGCCCACCACTGAGTATTGCAGTCTTGTATGGATAACCTTATTCTGTAAAAATGCGGCAATGATCTTATCTACATTGAAACAAAGAAAACGTCTCTTCTAAAGATTTATGCGGATTACTTTATGAGGGCGTGTAATAAGTAATGCCCCTGACTCAGTTTCCATAGCAGTAGAGCAACGAAACTTGGCACAGTTATTAGTCTTTCTCTACATAGGAACCACCCAGAGTAATGCATTTATCTCGTCGTTTGATGCAGCTCTGGAGACCATTTTTGTAGAACACCCCAAGTTGGTCCTCCAACCACGGCGTGACTTCAGAAATCAAGGCTGCATTATCTGGGAAATGCTTTCCTTTCAAAAACAACTTCATGGCTGGGAAGAGGTGAAAATCAGAGGGTGCAAGGTCAGGAGAGTAGGGAGGATGAGGAAGGATTTCATAACCACACGCCCGTGTTTCTGATCTGGTGAATGCGAGTTCTGGACCGGAGCCTTGTCCAGCAGGAGGAGGGTACTTTTGCTGATCTTGCCCCGCCTCTTGATTTTGATAGCTTCCCTTAATTTCCTCAAAAATGAAGCATAATAGTACCCTCTGCCAGGAAATCTGTCATCACTACTCCTCCTGGTCCCAGAAGATTGTGAGCATGACCTTGCTAGCGGAGGACTGCACCCTTGCCTTCTTTGGAGTGCTTCCACTGCATTGACTGGGCTTTGGTCTCTGGAACATAGTGCTGGACCCAGGTTTCATCCTGTGTAATCAGTCTTTTGAAAAACTTTGACTCATCTTCTTGGCACATCTCCAAATTAATCCTCGAGCACTCGACGCATTCTCGTTTCTGGAATGATGTGAGCAATCTGGGAATTCATCTGGCAGACACCTTATCCATGATCATGAATGATAGTTTCCACAGACGCTGTACTAATCTTGACATCTTGGGCTATTTGGCGAATAGTAATGCGCCGATCTTCCAAAATAGTAGCCTCAACCTGACGGACAGATGCCTCATCAATAGCAGAAGGGGGACGACCAGGTCTGTGAGCTGTTTCCACAGACTTCCGGCCATGTTTGAATTCACGATGCCAGCGTTTTACAAGCTCATATAATGGGATATTATCACCATAAGTTTCTTTCATTTTATCAAAAGTCTCCTGTGGTGTACATCCTTTCAAATACAAAAACCGGATCACTGATCGACATTCAACAGGCTCCATTTCACACCTGACTCAATTCAAACACCTGTAAAACAGAAACCACAATTAGTTCAGAACTGTAATTTGCCACATAGCCCGTAGAGATATAAATCATTGCACATGCAAAATTTCAGCTAGATCAGACAACTGGAAGTGGGTTAGGGGCATTACTTATTGCACGACCCTCGAATCTGTTCACGAAAAAAGTTTATCTTTTTATCCCTATGTCTACGGATCAGTCAGATTTTTTCATAAGCGAATGTTGGTGGCAACAGATTGAAATATGCCGTGACCCACACACCACCCTTGAGTCGCCTTTTCTCTTCTCCTTCGGGTGCTCTCTTTCTGGCTAAAGAGTTGATGGCAAACAGACCACCCCTGATTACGCCCACTGAGACGAATTTACCTTCTGGAAGGGATGAGCCATCCCTATCCCTCCCACGTGCCTTGCGCACGTGCGTGACTTGATGGCCGACCCCTGAAAGCAAAAACGCACATGCGCACAAAAAGCATTCAAACTTCCTGTTTATTCCCGGAAGGAAGACAGTGATTGTGCGATTTTCATCATCTTTTAATCTAGCTTCAGTTTTATTATTTTGTTTTTCTTTTCTTTAACTTTTTCGGTCTTTTTATTTTAGCTTTATTCTAAAAGTATCATAAGATCCTAATAACTTTTTTTTTTTATTTATGACACACATATTAAATATTCTATTACAAAGTGTTCTTACTATGTAGTAATTTCATATCAATCGGGAATATTTCAATTTTTCAATGATGTGGGTTTAAACTTGAACTTAGAGTGTCTCAAAATTCTTCAGAAAACAATGAAGATTTGAGTATTTTCTTTTTCTGCATCTAATACATATTGTGCCGGTTTATTTGGCATAATAGTTAGAATGTATTCTCATATGCCGAGAGACCAGGGTTCAATCTTCAGTCGAGTTATGCAAAAAAAAAAAAAACTTCCTTACTAAACACACAGCATTGTCAGATTACATCACGAGTAAATTGAATAATCTAGGAAATGAAGTGGAAACAACTCGTACATCTAGCCAGTAGTAGTAGCCAACGGGAAGAGAACCTTCAAGTTACTCTTGAATATGCTTACAACTTTATTTACTTATGGTTAAAATTTCATGCGAATCAGAAACATTTATATTTTATAAAAGGTGACTTACTTTTATGACTCCCAAATCAGTATTAAAATATGTGCTGCAAACTATGAGTAAAATATCACGATTAAAAATATGTAATTTATTTTAATACTGAAATCGATGTCCATACACACACACTTGAGTTGGGCATATTGGCAAGCGATACACGATATACCATTAGCGTATTGAGCGATGTTCTTTGTGAAAACAAATCGAGCACAACAGCTGCCGTTTAGCGTAATGGTTAGAAGGCTTAACTGTAGTACGGGCGGTCGGGTTTCGATCCTGGCGTAAGGTAGTTTGTCTGTGTAGCCGCACTGATGAGCAGTGATACAGCGAAACAGTACTGCATGTGGATGACTCTCTCTCTCTCTCTATATATATATATATATATATATATATATATATATATATAAGATACATAACTTTGAATTTGAAGAAAACTGAATCACTCGTATATACCATCCTGACTTTTATCCATGAAAGCTTCTCTCCAAAACTGCCTGCAGAGTTTTGTGTATTTATTACAACAAAAACTACACTACTTATATGGGGTCTTGAGTGCGACCTGGGGTCTATTATTATTATTATTATTTGTGTTCCTAGACGACGATGAAGCATGGATGCTAGTAAAGCAATTGATTCTGCCAACATTTCAGTTGTTTTGCTTAAAATCCTACTTCCGAAACATGCTCCTTAAAAAATGTAATCATTTATTAAAGCAGAAAAACTTTTCGTTTCTTTGAGAAACCTCATTGGCTTGCACAATATTTCAATTGCGAGTGATCAGTCTTTTTCATTTCAACACAGATTGACTAATCCTCTGTACAGCATTAGTAAGTTGTCTATGATAATCTATGATAAATCAGCAAATCGTTTGTCATCTAAAACTACCACATAGTTCGTGACAATCAAAATGGATTTCATCCTGCAACATCAAATGTAATAACTGCAATATCACATAAAATTAGTGAATCTCTCGACTTGCTAAAATTCTTTGATAGGATCTGCGACAAACATTTGCTTCACAAACTTTCTATGAAATATCTTCCAATGTTTTCTCAATCACTAAATTTATTGTTTTATAGTCCATAAAAATATTTGTAGATGGGCAGTATTTTGAAACACATAGTATCATCGCCGGCGTACCTCAAAGATCTATTCTGAGTTCAACATTATTCCTGATCTTCATCAATGATCTTCCAATTCATATTATGAGATCATTTGTGGTCTACGGCAAGACCTTGATTAATGATCAATAATTTGTTGATTCTCTATCTTCTGATTCAGTGCAATCGGAAAAAATGGTTCATTATTTTTAACACTTCTAAAACCAAGCTTCTCTCATTTCACCGCCAACCCTCAAATATTTATTTCACCCTAGTTCAAATGCTAGTTCAAATGCTTGTTTAAATGCTTGTTTACATGTTTTTTTAATAAACGCGTGTGACTAACTTTCATTTCTGAGCTGAAATAGAAAATAAATGTTTAATATATTGCTAAGATTGCTGAAAAAATGTTTGATTATTCTAGCTATCCAAAAAAATAACGTAAATTCTGATGCAATTCTTTATATAAGATTCGAACACGACATAGAATGAAGTACTGCGGCCACATTTCTACAACAAATGCCTCGTTAAATCTTGCTTCGCTGATATCTGAAAAATCGCCTCCCTTGTATCAGTGTCCAAAATCCATGGTGAAAAAACTGGCCCAGAGAATTATTGCTCCATAAGTATCCTCCCTTTGTTTCGCAAAAATCAATCAATCAAGCGATAGTCCACAAATTCGAAAATGCTAAGCAACTTTCTAACAAGCAGTGCGGATTTAGGCAAGATCGTTCTACAGCAGAAATCCTAACGTTCATCTCTCAAGTCATCTAGATAAGGTAGGTGGTGCTTAGGTGGTAGCACTTGATATATCCAAAATCTTTCGCAAGATCTGATATGAAACGCTTCTCAGAAAAAAAGGTTTTTGTACAGTATGAATGGAAAAATAGTCCATTTAATTTAGATCGATTTTAGCTAAAAAAAAAAAAAAAAAAAAACACAAAAGAAGATCCGTGTCGTTCTCGATGGTTGACTATCTAAAAATAAAAACGCTAATGCGGCTGTGATTCAGAAATTCATGTTTGGATATTTATTATCCCTGATCTTCTTAAACGCCCGGAATTGGTATATGATGATGATACGACGTTCTATTCTTGACATTCTGACAAATCGAACATACACATAACTAAGGCAATAACTGGATCCGTAACAATGACTTTGAGTCTGCAGTAAAATAGAGCTAAAAATGGATTGTTTACATCAATGTTACCAAGACAAAACTACATTCTTTTAACGGTTATAAGATACCTTTCCCACCACTGGTTGGCATGGCTTATAACACTATTCCCTAAAATTCAACGTTTGCACTTAACATTCACAGATAGTATGAATTGGAATAAATACATAAACTATAATACTAAGTCTGCTGCAAAGGAAGTGAGCTCCATCTACCAAGCTAAAAAAACTTCTCACTTCTGACATTATATACGAGCGAATGGTGGATTTATAGACGTGTCCCAATGTCAAATTTGTTTGAGAAAAATGAAAGTTTTAAAGAATTAAAATCAACGTTTTTAAATTAAATTCAAATTATTTGGAAGTAATTATACCAAATGTTTTCGTATTATTTTTTAAACCTTTGTGGTTTTTTTTCTCTTATATATATATTTTTTTTTACTTTTATTTACTTTTATTTTACTTTTATTTTACTTTCTCTACAATTCTATTATTTTTTGTTTTGAGAGGTCGCACTCTAAGAAAATCTAAGTTATTTAATTATATTCATATTGGTCAATTAAGTACTGGATCTTTTAATAATGAATATATATTCAAACATTACCGTGTTTGAAAATATGGTTAAGTGTCAGTTTTAGTCATTTAGAACTGCTTTAAAGCTTCGCCGCTCACTCATTTCCCGACTAAATTTCAAACAATTATTACAGTTTATAGATCACCTTCTCAGCTATATGGTGAAAAAAAAATCAATTTTCATTCAGTTATGATGAATTTTCCGGTGTTCAAAATCGAAAAAATATGTAAGAAGGTGCTACTAATTCACTGCTGTCGCGAAAAGAAAAGTAATAAGTGAAGCAGACAGAATTAAAAGGATGAAAGGGAGATAAGTGGGTATTTTATTGAAAGAAGACGAGTGCCATACACTGTTATTACATACGTGTTTATGAGGGAAAAATAAGATTCTAATTAAACAAAGAACTAGTGAATTTGTTATAAGCCTGGAAAATTCATGGATTCTAATAGAAAAATGCGAGCATGAAAAGTAATATGGTCAAGCTTAAACATGGAAAAGTAAAGGACTAGTTGTTAAAACTGGAAAAGAAAAGGACAAGATATTCTAGTAAAAATATAATAAACATGTAACTTAAAATATTGCAGCATTAACATTTTGCTTACATTAAGTTTATAACATTATATAATCAATCGGCCTGTCTCCATATTTTCAAACTCTATCTCCTCCGAAACTAAAAGTAGCAGAGCGGCGCTAGGGGCCTCAAATGATTGGATTTTTAAGGTCCGTCCTTCATGAGGTCTTTAGCCGGTTAAAATTGTTTTAAGAGGTCAAAAATGAGTAAATATTGAAAAAAAAAATCGTTAAACATTTTGTACATTCATCTTAGTTTATTTTTAATTTGGAATCAGTTTATATGAGTGTAACAGTGTGATAGTAGGAACGTCACCAGCTTTGAATGTTTCGGTTTCGATTCTAGCTGATGGCACCTAAATACTATTTTTTTTAAACTTAAGAATCACGATTCTATAATAACGTATACGAAGTTTGGACAAATTAAAATATCATATTTAAGCGTGTGTTATGACTGGGCAAAACCGGGCGGCATCCTCACTAGTATATATATATATATATATATATATATATATATATATATATATATATATATATATATATATATATACTAGCTGTACCCGGCCACGCGTTGCTGTGGCTCAGTTTGTTAAAATGGAACACATGTGAAAGTAGAGAAATGTTTGATTCTTTTTTCAAGAGAATGTACAAATTATTTTTTTAACAGATGTTAAGAAAATAAACAGAAAAATACTTCCATTATTAATTATGCAAAAAAATAAATAAAATGTTGATTTAGTGTTTCAATATGCTTATAAATTACGATAAAACTTGCTGAGTATGCACTGTTTTACGGTTATTGTAAAAATGGAACGGAAACTTAAATTTCGCTTCATTTTAATCTTTCTTAATTTTTTAACTGTGCCCCCCAAACGAATATAATCAAAACAGTAACATTCAACAATTGTACTTTATGTATATAAAACACAAAATATTTATTAAAAAAAAAAATTAAAAAACAAAAAGTTAATAACGAAAGGGAAATAATTCCATTTTTAAACAAAAAAGTCAGTTTACCTTACTTACTGTATTAATGCTATTCTTTTAAGCAAGAAAAAAAAGGTAAATATCCAGATACGCTACTACAGAACACCGACCACTCTAATTTTTTTTGTATAGGTAATTGAGGTCGCTGACAACGAATCTGATAGTCAAACTTGGGGCAAATTTACCGTTTGCATGGTATTTACCCCTGAACCCACGAATTTCTTTCCACCATTTTGCAGCTTCCGTTTATGCTACGCGCATGCACGCTGTAGCATAAACGACGGCTTCACCAAGCAAACTACGTTGGGGGGAGGGGATTTTTTTTCCATGACATAGAATTTTCTAATTTTCAAAAATACATTATAGCGCTTTTTGGGTGGAAAATTTAAAATTAGCTGAAAAAGAAATAAAATAAGAAAAGGAAAGCACACCAAGTTGGAGTGGGGGGGGGGTTAATTTATCTGTTTTTGTTTTTTGTTTTTTTACCTGGAACATCGAATTTTCAAATTTTCCGTAAGTAACGCACCGACATTTACCAATAAGAACACCATTTAACATTTTCCGAAGATTTTACTTTGTACATTGGGGGGGGGGGCGGATGTGATGTTGGGGCGCGCGCGCGCCCCAACATGACATCCCCCCCCAAACAAATTAGAGTGGTCGGTGGGGTTTGTATTACTGTACACATAGATTCGAAAAAGTTGTCAAAAAACAAATATATAACAAATAAATGTTATCAAAGGCAAGATAAGTTACTTTTCTACCAAACTGGATATATTTTTCGTGTTTTTATTCAATGTAACATGTTTATTCAGTTTTATTCAATGTAACATATTGGGTTTGTATTACTGTACACATAGATTCGAAAACGTTGTCAAAAAACAAATATATAACAAATAAATGTTATCAAAAGCAAGATAAGTTACTTTTCTACCAAACTGGATATATTTTTCGTGTTTTTATTCAATGTAACATGTTTATTCAGCTCGAAAACCATACAGTGTTTACCGATGTATTGGAAAATTCAAGATTGCGTCTGATTCTCTCTTTAACACGGTAAGTTTTGGAAAAGATGTTATAAATAAAAAACCGGATAAAATACTGTTAAAAACTCGCTCAATACATGTTACTGTGACATAGGTTGACATATATTAATAGTATTTTGTATAGTTTTTTATTTATAACCCCTTTTTCCAAACTTACGGTGTTAAAGAGGGTGTGAGACGCCATCTTTAATTTTCAAATACATCGGTAAACACTGTATGTTTTTCGAGCTGAATAAATATGTTACATTGAATAAAAACACGAAAAATATATCCAGTTTGGCAGAAAAGTAACTTATCTTGCCTTTGATAACATTTATTTGTTATATATTTGTTCTCCCCCCCCCCCCCAAAAAAAAACAAATTAGAGTGGTCGGTGTTCTGTAGTAGCGTATCTGGATATTTACCAAAAAAAAAATATTTAGGTTTGGCTATAAATTCCTAAACTCATTTCATCCTAAATAATTTAGGTGACTGAAATAGGAATCTAATTGAATCTTTAATTTCCTGAATAGTATCCGATAATTCATTTTTTTTCGAGTTATATCGAATACATTAATACGGACTTTAGGGGCTTTTTTCGTAATGTTACTGTAAAAATTATTTTTTATTGTTACAAATTACGATGCTTTAAAAAAAGCAAAAATAAATTCTTGCGTTTTTTATTTACTACTGAAAACCATAACTTTAGTAAAGGTATTTTTTGTTTAAACAAAATAAAACATTTTCACTAAGAGTTAAGTAAAAATAATTAGTTCATTATATTCTGCGATCATTATTTGAAAAATACTGCAATTTTCATTAAAATTCGTTAATTTCCTGATTTTTGGTGAATTTTTAAGTAAAGGGAGGAGTCAAAATGTGTATACACTTTGCGCGTCGTCATTCATTTTGAGACCACGTGTGGTTAATTTAAATATCCAGTTTGGCAGAAAAGTAACTTATCTTGCCTTTGATAACATTTATTTGTTATGTATTTGTTTTTTGACAACTTTTTCGAATCTATGTGTACAGTAATACAAACCCAAACTTCAGAGGTTGGAATCCCCCCCCACCTAAAATGTACTTGGAAAAATCAATTTTATAGTGAGATTTAAGAATGGTTAGTCGAAAAAAAGGTGAAAAACAAAACAAATAATCAATAAATAATTGTTACCAAAGGCAATAAATGCTACTTTTTTTTACTTACATTGAATATTTTCAAGCGCTTTTCTTTATTTTTTAATAATCTAATACGGGTGTGTGGTTGCCAAATACCTCCAGATTTTCTAGAATTTCCTGCTAGATTGTAACCGAAATCTCCAGATATAGCAGGAAAACCGCTAAATTGTAACACTAGTCACGTGACAGGAAGCGGTAATAAATAATTGTCCCTAAATTAAAAAAAATAGCCTCTCGGTACAAAGAAATCCACCTATTTATCATAGAAAAATTAAGTATAATGTTATAATTAAAAAGAAATATATAAAAACACACATGGATAAAGTAAACATATTATACCAAAACGTGGAAGCCATCCGTCCAGTGGTTTTTTAGACAATTAATTCCGAACGAACCAACATTTACATTTTTATATATATATATATATATATATATATATATATATGTATATATATATATATGTGTGTGTGTATGTATGTATGTATGTATGTATATATATGTGTGTATATATATATATATATATATATATATATATATATATATATATATATATATATATAAATTAAATTTTGTAAATGCTTTCGGATTACAGATTCTCATAATACTGTAAACCTAAACTCCATATATCAGGTTGAAAAGAAAGTTCCTGCGGTTTCTAACATGATGAACATATCTCGGCTCAAACAAAAATTTATTGGTCGAAATAAGCACCATCAGAATCAATGCACTTTTGCCAACAAAAACAAGTGGATTTATGCTAGTAACGTAAATATATCGTTGATAACGCTTAGGTTTTTTTACCATTTCTCACGCAGAAATTTGTCGATATGCTTTCAAAAATGATAGTTGGTATGTGAGGGGTCTGGAGAGTATGGCAGATAAAGCAGCCAATTCGTTCAACTTCTGCAGGGTCAGTTAGCAATGTGCGGTCGGGCATAGTTCCGAGGAGGAGAATTGGGCTTTTTCTATTGACTTGTTGACTGGGTGTTGTTTCTTCATCACTGTTAAATCTAATATTATCTCTTTGTCAGGCATAATCACGTTGACACATTGGTTCTCGTCGGATCACCGAAGTTTATCAACGTTGAGCCTGGCTAGTACCAGATGGGTGACCATTTGGGTATTCCTGGCGTTGTATGTGCTTTCCGCATATCTCGGCATTGTTCCCAGTCGTCCTGAACTTTCACTTGCCACCGGTATTTAACAATGTCGACTCAGAAATTTCACGCGCAGGCACCCTTACAGTAGGTATCCATATTTTGTCAAGACTGAAGGAAGCCACTATTATCTTTTAAAGTGGATTTATAAAGTTGAAGGGCAAACTGTTTCACTTGCAAATAAGCTATCAATTGTTTTTCTACATCATCTGTTATTTCATCCATGCGTTGTGACACAGAAGAGTTGCTTAAAGGGGTGGAATTAGTAATTTCACTGTCATTTTGTTTCATAACTGACGAAATTATAACAGACACTGCTGGTTAAATTACTGTTTCGCCGACATTATGGGGATTTCCTGCTTTTGCTATTATTTCATTAATTTCATATTTCATGCTAGTAAACCACCAGACATTTTACTT
Source organism: Euprymna scolopes (assembly GCF_053919585.1). Lineage (NCBI taxonomy): Eukaryota > Metazoa > Mollusca > Cephalopoda > Sepiida > Sepiolidae > Euprymna > Euprymna scolopes. Next base: position 64,624,320 of record NC_136506.1, on the reverse strand, counting down.
ACTATGTTATTAAACATTTGCGACATTTTTTCCAGCTTGAAAATCATCACAAAGTTTTTTTTTTAAGTATTCTACTGGTTTATTTTTCTTGTGTGCTTTTTTTCTAGATTGATTTTTAGTTTACAACGTTTCATACTTTTTAAAGTACATCCGTACATGTGAAACACATTGATTTCGTTTCTTGTGTGGTATTGGAATAAATCCGTAAGAGAATTACTGTCGGTACTTCTTCTGACTTCCAGTAGACATGGGACATCTGACAAAAAAGTATTGCAGTTCATAATATATAACTATATATATTGCTATTCGTCATTTTTATACATTTTTCAACAAATATAACATATTTAGAAACAGAGTGCAAGATAAATGAGGTAAAACTGGTAAATTGAAATGTTATTGTTAAAATTACTTGAATGATTATAAAAAAAACTATACAAGTCATTCATTATTATCATTAGGATAAATATTAACATTTTTAACTTCCTCGAAGTTGATAATTATATCAGATAACTGCTAAGATATGAATTGATGTTTGATATTTGTATTCAAACCGGAAAAATTTACCATTTTTCTCTGTACTGTGAAATAATTTTTATACTATCGACTCTTAATGTCTCTTATCTTTCCACGATCGAGTTCAACGTTAAACTAAAGTGAACTGTTTGGGTCAATTTTAATAGGTTTTTTCCTAGAAAGGTTTGACGGATCGAACTATTTCTGGAATAAATTCTCTAAGGAGATTAGTATGGGAGGTCGAAGGTCAGACAGAGAATAATAGGAAAAGAAGTGACTACCTGAGATATTTAAAACCAGCTCCTATTACATTTTTTTTCTATGACTTCCAAGGCAATTTTATGGAAATATTTTGAAATTTATAAAATCCATTCAAATTCGTTTGAATGCTTACCTCAGGATTATCACGCCAAACCAAAATTACAGTAAGAAATTAACTCTTTAATAATAAAAACCATTATTAGTTTTCTTCATGGACCACCAAAGTATCATTGTTGAACCCAAATTTGTTATATTTTGCCTGTGGATCCCCAAAAATGTTCGATGGACCCCTATGGTCAATGTGGACCCTGGTTGAGAACCCTTGATTTGTGGATATAGGCCGATCAGCCTATAAGTATCATAAAAGCAATGACTCTCAAGATATTGCGTACAGAAGAGGCAAGTGACCCATCAACGCTGTTATCGGTGTAGCTGGTGACAAATTGTCCTGGAAATGATGGTTGGGATGAGACATTAGCGCCAGTTTATTCCCTAGTCAGAATGTTAACTTGTCGCTACATATAATTACTGTCTATGTTAATGACGCACCATGCTTGGCTCTTCTTGACACTGTGTGCTCTTGTGTTCATATGTAGGGAAAACATTAATTTTTATGCAGTATGAAAGTGTGGAGGTTGCATCGCTTCGTATTAATGACATTGATTGTAACTGCAAAATTTGACGAAAGGAAGTAAATGTGTTTTGCGGCATGAAACTCGAAATTTAGATTTCCGAATATCTGATGAATTGAGGGAGGATTCTGAACGTGAATTGAGACCTGTATAAACAATGGTTAGTTGTTGTCATATAATGAGAAAGAATTTGACTAGCCCAAGACTGATACTGACCACTTTTATAATGATCTACAATATGGCCCCTCTGAAATCAAGAGCCTTATAAAGATACGTGGACACATCTAAAAGATGACATTTAAAACTGTTCGGCAGAAAGTGACCCTCATAGAAACATTTGGGCGCATCTCTATTCATGAAGTTGTGTGTTTTATATCTCTCACAGTGAGATTAAAAAAAACAAATTCATATTCAGAAAACAGTAACAATAGCTTTCCAATATACTTATCACTAATGGCTAATTAATTTACATATTTCTTTGTAAAAGAGCCTCTCATTAAATCACTATTCCATCTTATTTTTTTAATCAATAATTATTATTACACAGTTCAATAGAGGCATATATTTAAATTGTGGATAGAAGATAAGTATTTTGGGTAAAAAAAAATTGTAGTGAGATTCAGACGCGATTCGAAAGAACGCTAAAAGCAAATTTTTCGAATAGCCACCCTCTTTCTTCCTGTGCTTAATTAGGATTCGCTTTTCTCTTCTCTTCCAAAAACAAGTTAGTTTTCTCAGGAATATATTACTCAAAATATTTTCACACAATAAAAATAGTTTTAACCCCAAAAGTAACAAACACGTCAGGTTAAACAAGCCTATAGAAATAGTGATCTGGTCGCATCTATAGAAAGACCCAAGAACGTACACTCACTCTATCCTGTGCCTTTGATCGGGAGAGGCGGAAAGAAATTTTTAATGATTCACATACAAATTCAATCAGTTATCGCATATCCATGTACACACTAACAAAGCTAATAAAGTAGACCAACGCGCGCACACAGTGCCAAATTTCTTATTATTTACATACGTATATTATTCACACTATAAACATATTGGCATGCATCACTTTTTGCCAAAATATTTGAGACCTTAATTAACCATGCTCTAGTCCAGCACCTTACAGATGCTAAACTTCTGACCGATTAACAATATGGATTTAGACAAGCCCGTTCCACGCCAGACATCCTCACTGTAATCTCTGAACGCATATACCATTCACTGGACAAAGCGAGGGAGGGCAGAGCGGTAGCTCTAGATATATCCAAGGCTTTTGATAGGGTATGGCATGAGGGTCTCCTCAGGAAGATTAGATCATACGGTATCACTGGTAGAATACTTAACATAATTAAATCCTTCTTAGATAAGAGAAAAATCCAGGTTGTCCTCGACGGTCGTACATCTAAACAATATGATATAAATGCGGGAGTGCCCCAGGGGTCTATCCTTGGACCTCTGCTGTTCCTGATCGTCATAAATGACCTCCCCGACAAAATTGCCTCTGAGATGGGTATATATGCTGATGACACCACACTCTATAGCAGGCACGACAGGAAAACAAATGAACATATATCTAAAGTAATGGCAGAAACACTAGAGGATGACCTCCAATCAGTAGTGGAATGGGGACAAAAATGGATGGTCACGTTCAATGCCGCCAAGACAAAACTGGTTTCATTCAATAATTACAAGAAACCTTCTCTACCACCTATAGCAATGGCCAACGACTCTTTATCTGAGAGTACGTCTCTCAAGCTCCTTGGCCTAACGTTCACAGGAAACATGAGCTGGAACAATTACATCGAGAGCATTGCCAGGGCCGCTGCGAGGAAGGTGGGCTCTCTCTACCGTGCTAGAAAACTTCTAACACCCGAAAGTATCCTGTATCTCTACAAGGCCACTATTCGCCCATGTATGGAGTATTGCTGTCATATTTGGGCTGGTACATCGGCTACTAGTCTCTCGCTCCTTGACAGGGTTCAAAAGAGAGTCGCAAATCTGATAGGCCCTAAACTGGCATCTAAGCTTCAGCCTCTGTCCCATCGTCGAAACGTTGCATCCCTCTGCCTGTTCTACAAGTATTATAATGGTGAATGCTCTTATGAACTGCAAGCACTTGTGCCCCCACGACGTAAACACCCTCGACAGACCCGACAAGCTGCAAAATCCCACCCCCACACTGTAGAGATCCCTAGATGTAAAAGATCTTTCTACTCCAGTAGTTTCTTCCCCAGAACTGCTAGACTTTGGAATTCCATTCCAGGTCACTGCTTCCCCAACTGTACTGACATGCATAAGTTCAAGTGCGACGTGAACCAACATCTCGCTGCCCAAATCCCTACATAGTACCCCAGTAGATGTTTCCCCTGATAGTAGCCCCCTACACCAAAGTGGCAATGTGCCTTGTTTGGGGTGAAAATGTAAAAAAAAAAAAAAGCCTTGTGACTATCCACGTAACTTTCCTTACCAAGAAATAAACACTTACTGACTGAAAATAATTCATATCTCTTTATAAAATTCTAGATATAAAAATGTTCTGTTATAAAATTTTTATTTTTCCCCCTTTTACAAACTCTCTGGTCACGACTGAGACAATTTTTATTTTTGTTCCTTTTCTCCACGTTAAAAAACGACCCTGGTGTCTAACTCTGTCCCGTGAGGAGGCATTGTAAATAGGAACACTTGCTAACTTGTGACTCTAATATTTATTTCTATTTTAATATGCATGCACGCACGTATATAGTCTTCATTTTATACTTTCGCTATAACATATTTAAAAACAATTTATATTAAATGTCGGTCTAATTCTTAGCAATATCAAAAGACGCTATTTCGTCCAAAAATGGACTTTCCAATGCCAGAAACAGTCAACTCTTCCTATTTATTTAAGGTCAATTTAAATTAAGATCAAGTGGCCGTTGTCCAGTTTCACATTGTAAATTACAAACAGAGCTGTACCTTAGATAGGCACAACAGCCAAACATAAAAGTTAGTAAATATACTCTGCTCTACATTAATGTCATTACGAAATTTAATTCCACCATAATGCATTTCGGTGTATTCGCACACACATTAACCATTTTATGAATTAAAATTAAACCCCAACATATACATACACGACGGTTAAATAATAAAATCAGTGCTCATCGCCCCACTTCTAAATAACATTTTAGAAATATTTTAATCGGGTACTTATACAGAATACTGACCATGCTATTTTTATAAATGGGATTATCAGGTTAAATTTAATTTTTCCGGTATCTTTCGCTTATTTAATTATTAAATGACAGTACATAATATTTACAAAACATCCAAGCCTCTCCACATGTTAATTTAATGTATTTTAAATAATAACGTTGTTATTTCATTGCATAAAATACCTTCAATCGTTGCTAAAGGCTTAGCATTTTATGCTAAAACATTTATTCCGATTATTTACTCTCAATTTTCGATTATTCGATTTATCAATTTTTCCAGACAACACCGGGACACGAATCCCATTAGTCTAAAATCAAATGCGTTCATTTAATATGCGCTTTCAGCGATGAAAACATTATATTCAAACTTACGTTAGACAGACAAACGCACAAACAAAAAAAAACGAATTGACAGACAGATCCTCTTTCTTAAATGCGTGGACGCAATTGTATTTTGTTGTGAACATCTTTTTTTTTTTTTTTACAATTCTTGGAGAATAATCAATGTGAGTCATTTCCTAAAATAAGCTTTTCTTTCTAATTGTTTTAATGCATGGCAGTTTCTATCCTGCGCAAAAGAGAACTGTTCATTATTTAGAAACCAGACTCAGTGTCTACACAAATATAGGTTCATCCCTTAATTTAGAACCCTGTGTACATTTATTTTTGTTAAGTTGACTCCCAACACGGGGAAATGTATTTTACGTGACCTATCAATTATTTCTGCGTGTATATCTTGGCAACGTCGCCTGCCTTGAAAAGAAGAAGAAGAAGAAGAAGAAGAAGAAGAAGAAGAACAACAACAACAACAACAACAAGCTTTATTATAACTACGGCTAATTAGAGCAATGAAAATATCTTGTCAAACATAATTCAATCCCAAAACTAAAGTATATTTTAGCATATATTATGTGTTTTTAAAGTGTATTAAAAGAAGAAAGGAAAAGTTTTTTTTAAAAAATAAGAAACGAAGATATGGCAACCTCGATTTATAATATTTGCAGTTTTTATTTCGTATAAAACATTTACACTGCTTTCCCTGAAGAAATCCTATTATTTTCAATAACTGCGATGACTATAGCGCTACATATAGATTGAAGACATCTGCAGAAAATTTCGTATGACTTTTTCAATGATTGGATTAATTATTACTTTTAATCTTCAGTACCAGTTTAGGTATAATCTTTAAAATGCCATCTCTTTCATTAACACCTTACCTGAGAGTTCCTCCTAGTGTTTCTTGCTGTGTTACTTTAGTGATCCTAGCTTTTTTTCGTCAGATTCAAATAGTTTAAGATCACCAATATATGATTTATTAGTTTTTTGTCTGTAAATATGTATCTGACATTGAAACTCTTAGATGCATTGGTTATATAAAAAACAATAGAATAAATTAGCTATCCCAGGTCTACACACAAATAAACAGAAAAAGTAAATATGTGTTTGGTATAAGTTTTCTTTTGCACTTCTAGGAAATATAAAGATCCGTACCTCTCCCATAGATGACAAACGGGAAGAAACTTGAGAAAAATGAAGCTCACTGCGTTTCTATTTAAGCTTGCTTAAAACCGGAAAGCGCATAGTACAGAATAAAACAGAATACGAAGTAGAAAAAAAAATAGAAATAGAATCATAAAAAATAAATGAAAATGAAAAAATAAAATGAGAAAATAAGTACAAAATTTATGTATGGATAGTTAAGAAATAATCAGAAAAAGAAAGCTTATGTTTGGGGGGGGGTCAAAAAATTAAATCTACTACGACTGCCCAAATTCTCCGGTCAGTAAGGTACAGAGAAACTCATGACAGTGGAGTCTAATATATACTCTGTCCTGTGGTAGTAATTTGCACCGACAAAGGTTAGCAGTAATACCAAAAATGATATTGGTTCTACACCAAGCCTTCACCATTACAAAATATCATCTGTGTAGATTTCCGAGCAACTTAGTTGTTAAAGCTCATGTATCGAAATCGATGAGAGAGACCATCATATATATATATATATATATATATATATATATATATATTACTATAATAATTAAATACCTACAGACACTAGTGTTTCATCCTTTCGGGATTCTTCAGTGCAGGGTGTCACGATTACTACCAGTCGAACGATTCGAACCCCGCGACACGAGACATCTCTGGCTCGATTAGCGGAGGCCGTATCCATTTGGCTACCATTAATCATGTGAAATAGCGTTGAATTTTTAAACATTTTAATTTAAATGTTCATTACGTCAGACAGACAGTGATCAAATCGTTATACGATGATCTACGCATAAGAGCTAAATTGACCGACTTTTTAATTCAACAGAAAGTGCTCAACGATAAGAAACGTATTTCTTAAAGGGGCTGTCATAATTATTTTTTTACTATAATAATTAAATACCTACAGACACTAGTGTTTCATCCTTTAGGAAGTTTATTACTGTGAGTCCAGAATGAGTTTACAAATTGTTTCAGCTAGAGGAAAATCCTCAAAGAGGAAAAATCCAACTAGCATCGTCAGAATTCATAGATGGACATATATATATGGAGTTTCAAAGAAAGGCGCTTCTCCTCAGAGGTAAAAAGTTAGCAAAAGTTAAGTATAGATAAGTATCTATTTTTGCTGACTAGCTTAATATATTAGAAATAGAAATAGAATGAAAATAAGATTGAAGATAAGAATAGAAATACAAAAATAAACGGTTATCATACAAAACAAATAGAATGTAGACACTTATCTTAAGTTTCATGAGCTTTCATTGATTAACCGATTGGCATGAATGGCGGCTACTCATCCGTGCAATGAATTGTGGGAGATGCAAAGATAACATCTATTTAAGAGAAACTGAAGGGGAGATTTGTACACGGGGTAGAGATTTGAGGTACTTTTGAACAAACAGTCACATATTTTTTTAATTTGTAGTCTACTTTTTGTACGTAATGTCCGTTTCTTTCAAAACATGCATTTGCCAAAAGAAACAAATGCTCGAAATACAAACGTGCGCGTTCTCAAACTTTTGTAGTGGTTTTCTCTAAAAATCTTTAATCTACTTCGACAGACAAAAGAGAAAATCCATGAGTGCATAAATACATTTTTGGGAGTTAAAAAATAACAAGTGCTCATTGAAAATATATATAGTTTTAAATTCATATATATATATATATATATATAATTATAAAACTCAAATGACCTTGTAACGAGTGATGTAACCCACTTTCCTGTTTACGACATCCGGTTGCGCATGCGCGCATAAACAGTAACCCATAACAATGTAAAAAAATAAACACAAATCGCTTCTTTTGCAGATTTTGTCCTGCGCACTGAAATATTAACGTTATTATTTCGAAATTATTATTTAACATGGGAAGAGTGGGGGTGTTTTGCAACTATTCTTTATTACAACTATACTGTCACTATTTTTTTTACAGCTAAACAACTTTAACCCGTTGACAAACATAAGAACAATTGTAGTAAAGCCAAGACTACTACTACTACTACTCTCTATCCGTCCCTTTTTCTTCCTTCCTTCCTTCTTTCCTTCTTTTTTTATTTTTTTGTTTACATTTCTAGATACAAAATAGTTGTGTGAGAACGGTGAATTTGTTGACACATTTAATAATCTGTTTCAATATTAGTTTTATTTTATTTTATATATTAAGGTTTTATTTTATTTATTTTTTTTTTTTGCTTCAGGTTTTATTAATTAGTTATTTTTTTGTTTTTTAGATTTTAAGTTTCTATAGCTGAAGGATTCGAATAAGGGTTTTTCATTCTTATATTTCTCATCGGTAGGTTCATGTGCGTTTTTACTGCTAAATGACTTTCATCGGCGTTTGATTCGTAGGAAAATCATGTTTAACTTTCGATTTTTGAGCGATTATTCGGAAAAATAGGTAACTTTACACGAATAGGGAGGATTTTTTTTTCATGTTTGAGTGATTCGTCCCTGATTTTTTATTTTAATATATTTTCATAGAAATGTTTCTGTTATGTCAAAAAAAACTATTTTCTTTACGTCACAAGTGTCACGCTCATACATGAATTCCATAGCATAACATACTGACCCAATGGGTAACGGATAGTCTAGTATATATATATATATATATATATAGAGAGAGAGAGAGAGAGAGAAAGAGAGAGAGAGAGACTTATATGTAATATTCTGAGTTCGTGTAATTCAGTAAATTTTCATATACCAATATGTTTTAAGCCAAAAATGGTTGACTTAAGGATTAAGCTACAAAATTATCACATTTCATAATTGAGCATTAATATACTGTGTGTGTAAAATCAAGACTTCAAGACAAGGTGTTGATGGCAACAAAAAGTGTATTTCATTTTACGTAACAATTGTTTCAATGCCTAGTTCGACAAGTTCAAGCATTATATCGTTTGAAAATTTTCAAAAACCAGCATTTCTTCAGACTTTATGAATAAACACACTTTAGGCAATGTAGCATTTTTTTAATAGAAAGAAAAAAAGCGGGGGAAATGTCTAACGGGAAAAGCATGCGAGAAACATTTACCTTGGTTGTGGTTACTTTCTCAGGAATCCCCGGCATATAGGAGGCCCAGGCCATACGGTCGAAATCGACGAGTCGGTCTTCAAACACAAAACGTCGGCAGACATCTAACACCGGTCTGGGTCTTCGGTGGATACGCCGCCCTCGCCGAAAAGGGGGGTTTCTTGGTTAACGTACCAAATAGGAATGCCTAAACCCTTCTTCGACTAATAAGAAAATACATTCTGCCGGGTAGGGCTTACAGCAAAGTGGTAAAAAAAATACTGGTTTAAAAAAAGGAGTTTTGCTGTTTCCTTTTTCTTACGACTTATTTCTTTTTTTACGTAATTGTTAAAAAAAAAAAAAAAAGAAAACGTTTCATAAAAAAAAAACAATTAGACGTAGCCTTTGAACATTGAACGACATGCGCAAAGCCGTTGCTCGTATAAGAGCCGTTTGATTATCAAACGTCTTTTCTTTTAATTGTATTGAGCAGATAATTGGGCTTCACATCAGTGAGGGGGGACGATACGTGAACAAGCCGTAGAGAGGAAGGCCCCGAAATGGTGCGTATTCCCTTCTGATGACCCAATATTATCTATAAGACGAAATACCCCCCAAAAAGCATTATCCTATAAAACTTAAATTAGAAAAGCCCTAGAAAGGTGCTTTATCTCTCTCTCTCTTGACATTAACTTTTTCCGAAAAGAAAACAGTTGATAAACATTATTACATGCAAGCCTTATAAGCTGTTTCTTTCAAGTACAACATCTGTTGTTCGCTTGCCTCATGGCGAGTTTCTACTATTGTTCCGGTAGTAATTTTTATCCTCAAGGTATGTTTATACTATAGAGAGTATCAGTTAGTGGTCATTTATTATGTTATTTACTGTCTTGTCTTTTTGTCCACGGCGGCTGCATTCACTTTTTTTCCGTTTTGCCTTTATTATTATTATTATTATTATTATTATTATTATTATTATTATTATTATTTACTCACTAGGAGCATTCACACAAGTCATCATTAAAGACTTATTTGAGAACAACTAGTGGTCTTCCCTGGAGTCTGAGTGATAATAAGTCTCCCCAGATTTCCAGTACTCTCCAATTATTTTGACAACCTTTACAAATTAATTTGCGTTATCGCAACAGCCGCTTACCATTGATTTCTCATTGGCGGCGACCGTTGGTTTTCATTGGAATTTAGTTGCCAGTAAGCCTCCCCAAGGTCTCAATCTTCTTTGCACATCTCCAGTGAAGGTCTGGCTAGTGATTTCTCTCCTCAGTCTTATCATTATTATTTGCTCACTAGGAGTAGTCACACAGGCTATCAAAAACTTCTCTTTGAGAACAATTGTGATATTCTCTAGAGTCTGAGTGACAACGCGTCTCCCCAGATATCCAGTACTCTCCGCCTTTTTCAATAACCTTTGCAAAAGAATTTGCATTATCGCAACAGCCGCTTACCATTGATTTCTCTTTGGCAGCGAACATTGGTCTACAGTTTGAATTTGGTGGCAATAAACCTCTCCAAGATCCCAATCCTTTTTACACGTCCAGCGGAGGTCTGACTAGTGATTCTCTCCTCGGTCTTTCCATCCTCCTTGACCTTCCTCACTTATTTGGTGTGGTGCCAGTTTATGGTGACATGCACACACACAAAAAAGGAATTATTATTATTATTATTATTATTATTATTATTATTATTATCATTATCATTATTATTATTGTTGTTGCTTTTCTAGAAGGTGGTCGCATGTGATCTTGTACCAAAACTCAAATAAGAGAAATATATTCCCGTACACTATTTTTCGAACAATGCACATTCTTCTGCTTCTTCTATCCCCTAATGTTTACATAAACTTTCAATAAATTAAGGCTATCGATTGTATTCTTATATTTGTACTACTACTACCGCCTTATTCATTTCCACCAGCAAATAAATTCTAAAATAAACTTTGAATGCACTTTAATTTTAAGTGGGTCAAATCTATTGTTGGATGTTGACTCGAACTACAAGAGGTTCGTTTATGCTGACTCAGTGAGCGCAATTACGTGACCTATTTGCTCACTAAACTCATGTAAGACTTCTTATTAAACTTTTACGCATTAGTATATGTAATTCAAATCCTATATTAATATTATCTCATATAAACGCGTTTTGCTTTATTCCCTAGCCACCTTATTTACATCCAATTAACGAATAAATGACACCGATAGAAATTCCGCACAGATTCTTGAGTTCGACATACAGACTTCCAATTTCGAAAAGACGTTCTTGAACAAATTCATTTACATTAACCGAAACGCCATGAGAATAACATCCAAGATGAAAGCCGTAGTCCAAAAATCCAAATAATACAAAATAGCAATTCTAATCTAAAAGATTTCGAAATATTATGGTAACATTTCTATTTGAATAGAGGCATTGATATTAATGTAACATAAGCACTGAAGCTGGGAACAGCAACAGCCGCATAAAAATATGCAAATGACCGAGCTGGCTGCGCGAAGTGACGTCACAACAGAGACAAAAGGATGGCGAAGTAGAGAAGTTTGGTGAAGTGTTATTCAAAACGTGACCAGAGATGTGTTCGGTAAAACACGTGTTTAAGACTCGTAAGCGACGAAAAGTACACACGCGGCTAGAGAAGAAAAAAAAATTAACGATTCAAATATTTAGAAAAAATGCATTGTTGGAAATACCATATATAAAGGCTTTTGTTAAAAAAAGAAAGTGAGTCGAGTTTTTCCTTTCGTCTGTTTCTTTGCTACGGAGTCTACAACGTGCTGGACCCGTTAAAATGTAACTAAATGTTAAAAAGAGTGTACAGCATTAGATTGATAGTTTTAAATCTGAAGAAACCCTCGTATAGGTGAAGCACATTCTGTGTGGAGGCTTGTTATTCTTATAATTTACACCACTAATCAAATGTAGGTAATGTGATGAGCATTGTTGCAACAAATACTGAAATTAATATGTATTTATGTAATAATATGATAAGATATTTTTTGTGTTTGTATTTACGTTATCACTCTCCAATTTGATATCATAAAGTTTTAAAAAATCTGACTTTACCAGATTTAAAATGAATTGTTCCAAAATCAAATTATGTCACCCCGTTGAGTAAAAGAGAACATCGTTTTTAAAATAAATACATTTTTAAAAGTGATATTAATTTTCTTTATTTGACGAATACTTATCCAATAATTATTTTTGCGATGATGTAATATTTATTATTTTAAAACAAATTAAATTTGTCAAAGTTTAAATAAATAAAGAGGATCCGTTTTATTTAAAAGAACATTTAACTAACAATGAAAATTAATCTTACAGAAGAAGAAAGACTTAGTTTGCCTTAATAGTAGTTAAGCCGACAAAGATTTATTATTTCAAAAGAAATATTTCTTAACAATAAATTGTAAAGATCGATGTAGATAACATAGTGTAATTTTCAAAAGTATCCTGCTAATAGTAAACATAATTTTTATATAAAACAGTAATATATATATATATATATATATATATACATGTATACACAAACACACATACACATGTATGTGTACTAGAATTTGATTTTATGCCAAATTGATAGTTTAATATGATTGCATTTGTGTCCATTTTTGCATTAAATACCAAACCTTATTAACTTGTGACTGTGCGTCAAACGGATACCATAATATTTAATTCACTGCACCTTATGAAAACAAAGATTCATACAAAATTTTAGTCAAATCAGACTCAGTAGTTTCCGAGAAATTCAAGAGTAAATGTGATATTTTAATAACTAATACATATTAATCCCCATCGCTGCATCAAATGGATACATAATACTTAGTTCGCTGCACTTGCTCATAAAAAGTTTCACGGGAAATATCAACCAGATCGTCTAGTATTTTGAGTAAAAGTGGAACGGATAGAAAGACAGACAGAAAAACTAAAAGAAACATAATAAGTAGATTGAGAAATGACAGTAAAAATATGCAACCGCTGGTCACATATTTGGCTTGTATGTAAAGACACAAAAAAATGAAGTAGAGGTAATCCCTGGGAAGTTAGTAGTATGATCAGAGGACATATACTGCCCCTGCCAAGGACGATGAAGAACCGGGAAGAATGGTATAACGAGGAACAAGCGTACTACGTTGCCTTCTCCAACAAAGTAGGATGTTATGCCGGGAGGGTGAGGATCTAATGACAACAGAACAGATATTAGATTCCCACCTTCGATTTAAGCATTAAAAAGTGTAATATTAAAATTGATAGAAGTGATTGTACCTTTCAGCTTTAGACGGTTAATAAATTTCCATTTTTATGTGTGCTTACACACACACACACACACATATATATATATATATATATATAATCATCTCAAGTTGGTCCGAAATAGTTCTTTAGAGAGAATGGAGTCCAAAATAAGTCCAGCGTGACGATGCATATAATCCGATTGGAAGTCCTTCAAAACGGCTGAAATAATGAAAATTGTTTTTTTCTGAACAGTGCAGTAGCCCAAAGAGAAGTCGATCTCCAGTCAAATGGGCCGAGCAATAAAAGGAGAGAAAAACAGTATGAGAACCTTCATCATCGGCTTAATTAGAAAAAGTGATTTTAGATTAAATTTTAAAGAAATTAAGATCAGGCTTAGCGGGGAAATATCAGTCCGTGAATGCTCGTATTACACTGACCGGAAATTTTCTAGACAGAACGAAACAGATCTTTCTATAAAGTGTTAAATTCCATGTCATTATTAAAAACGTGTGGGAGTAAGGATTATAAAGTTTTAAGTGTGGCAGAATCTTTGCTTATTAGTAATTATAAGGCTGTCGAAAAGTTATGATGATGATAAAGATGAAAAAATAATAATAATAATAATAATAATAATAATAATAATAATAATAATAGTATAATCAATGGTCATGTGTAATAATAATAATAATAATAATAATAATAATAATAATAACTAGCAGGACCCGTGGAAATTCCACGGTAGTTAAAATCTTTTATAACACATCAGTAAGAAATTCCTTATTGTTATATTACAAAAATGAACGCATGGAAGCAAGTAGAACAAAGAACTTTAGTTTAAACTTTTATTGAAGGTCAATGCGATCGTAACTGATGCTGTTGATATTGTCAGGAAGTGCTGGTGATAATTGAGGCGGTGACAGGGACGTCGATCAGCTGCTTGGAGTGAGAATAGTAGTCAGTCAGCAGGTTCTTGGGAGTCAGACTGTGAATTTAAAAAAAACTGTGTGACATTGTTGACATCGATTTTGTGCAAGTTCTGATGACCCCAAGTTGTTTAATATTTCAGGACATTTTGCATTACACGTGTGAGTAATGGATAGGTCACAGAAAACTGCCATTGCATCTTGATGAAGCTGTTGTAGATTCCTAGGACTTCCTGTAAATGTAGATGGTAGAATAACTGGTACACCAGAATAACCATCTTCATTCCTTGATAAATGATCCATTAAGCCAGACTATTGAGCAGCTCTTGGTTGACTTTGATAGCTTTTAATAAAGTTAAATATGCAACCGTCAACTTTTACATATGCAATAGACTTTTCTATTATTTTTAATTTTATTCAATGAAGATTTGGAAATTCACAAATATTTTTTAAGTCGAATTATTGATATAGATTTCAATTAATGCATCACAACTTCCTGATAATATAAATAGAACACTGAATTTTCTGTATAAAAGTTTTTTTCCATAAAAACATTGTAATCTGTTATAATATTCAGATTCTTGTGTGCATAGAAAATGAAGTGTTTCTGTAAAACTTACGAAGTACAGTTAAATTTTGATTTTTTGATAATCAAAATTATGTGAGGTAGGTTGTACCTATCAAATTTATGTCAATGTTATATAAAGTAAAGTTAAACAAACTGTACACTACTTTTTCATCAAATTCTGAATTTTAAATATAAGGAAAGCAATTAAAAAAATTTTTTTTCCAAAATCATATTTACATCCAAGTTAATTTTTAGACTCTATAGCTGTTCCTGATTGTTTTCATAACACTTCAGGGTAAACAATATTCTTAGTATATGTTACACCACACTTTCTGCCCTGATTATCATCTCTATGCAGTTGCATTACCTTAAATTTCACACTGTACTTAGATCGAGCTCTTGAACATGCCACATACAGCTGACCATGAGAAAATACAGGTTGTTGAAGATATATACCAACCTTATCAAAAGTTTGGCCTTGTGCTTTATTGATGGTCAGTGATATGCTAATCGTATTGGAAACTGTATCCGATGAAATGCAAACGGAACATTTGTATCACTTGGCTTTAACTAAATTCTTGGAATGATAACTGTGGAACCTCTATTAGATCCATTAATTAAAATAGCAATGATGCTGTTTTGATGATATTCTTTTATTTTCATCCTAGTTCCATTACAAAGTCCTTGATTTATGGATAAATTTCGCAGTCGCATTACTATTGCCCCTATTTTCACATTAAGTCAGTGAGGTGACATTCCAGATGGAGTTAATGAATTTATGAACTCGATAGGATAATTTTGAAGTTCAGCATCATCATCGGAGATGTAATCTGTACTTAAATATGTATTTAAACCTCCGGGAAGATTATTTAGAATTTCTACATTTACTGTTAAACATTCTGTATTTTTTGGAGTCATGATGATTCTATTTTCCATTTCTTGAGGGCTGCAATCAAATATTTCTGAGATTAGAGAACCATTACATACCGAGTCATCAGAAACATCTATGGCATCTACAGGAACGTCATTAAGACTGCTCGTTAGTGTACCATTTCCAAGATGAAGGAGCCATCTAGAAAACTCCTGTTCATTTATGTTAGTTCTGACGTTTTGTGTTAGTTGTAATTGACTGAAATGATGCCACAATGGGCATCTTTTAAGACAGGTGTCTATAATAGATGTAGGTGATCCATGTGGCACTACTGGCAAAATTTGCCTGAAGTCACCTCCAAGTATGAGAAATTTTCCACCAAATATTTTATCGTTACCCATTATATCTTGTAAACATCTATCTATAGCAAGCAGTGCATGATTAGGTATCATAGAGGCTTCGTCTATGATGAATACCTTTACCTTTCTCAAAAAAGAAGCATGCTCTGATACAGGAGAAACGTTACAGACACTGGTTTCTGTCAGAGGTACGGGTAGTTTGAATATACTGTGGAGTGTTTTCCCTGAAGTTAGTAGCATTGCAGCAATGCCGCAGTGGAGGTTACAGTACTACTGGAGGTGAATTAATCATATAACATGTTGAATAAAAAGGTTTTTCCTGATCCGGCTGGGGCATCTAAATAGAAGCAATTGCTGTGTGGGGCTACTTTTTCAGTTGCCATGACAGCCTTGATTATAGTATTAAAGACCTCTAATTGTTCATTGTTTAACAATTCAACATTAGGCCCGTTTGTATTTCAAGTCATATTATCTATTGGAGGATCACCTGTTGGTTCAGGTAAACCCATTGCCTGGCAAGAAGAACCATGCTCATTAAATATTGGTTTTATCAAATGAATAACTGGGGGATATGTATATACACTGGCCCCCGCCCTTTGCGGCCCGGGCGACAAGATCAAAGTGTAGTATCTGTTCCGGCAGATACTGCAAGCTATGACTAGCTATGACTAGCAAAGACCAGATGTGGGGGCAACCCCACATGCCTGACCTTTAACCAGCTCCCATTTCCCACCTCTCGAGAGCTGGTCCCCTTTTTCCCTTCCCTCTCCCTTCACTCCTCACATTAAAAATCGGCCTTGTGCCTAATTTGCTCGGTGGGGGAGCAAATAAATACCATCTGTTCCGACAGATACTGCAAGCAAAGACCATATGTGGGGGCAACCCCACATATAAGACCTTGGTCAATGTAGAGGCAACCCTTCATACCAATTGTCACTATCCAGCTCCCCTACTCCCCGGGGAGTTGGTTCCTATTTCCCCTTCACTCCTAACATTAAAAATCGGCCTTGTGCCTAATTTTCTCGGTGGGGGAGCAAATAAATACTATCTGTTCCGACAGATACTGCAAGCAAAGACCATATGTGGGGGTAACCCCACATATCTACCTTGGTCAATGTAGGGGCAACCCTTCATACCAACAGTTCCTATCAAACTCCCATTTCCCACCCATCGGGAGCTGGTCCCCCATTTCCCTCCCCCCTCCCTCTCTCTCCACATTAAAAAACGGCCTTGTGCCTAATTTGCTCAGTGGGGAAGCAAATAAATACAAACTGGGGGATATGTATAATATATCCACCAGTCCACTACACTTTACCGTAAAATTCGGCTAAAACAATTGTTGACGAATTATCTCCTTTGAATCGATATTGTCTGCTTGTGACAATTGAAGCGAAAACCTTATTAGGTATTAAATGCTAAAACATTTTAATACAGCTGGCTAATTGGCTATAAAGTAAGTTATTCCGAACTTTGATCTAACATTTTAATTTAAAAAAAAAAGCTTAACATTTTCTTGTATCTTTTTTTTATATAACGAAAAATGTAAGCATCATGCTGAAATAATAAAAATGCCATTATTAATAAGGGGAGAGGGTTTGACTATTCTAAACCTTCACCTAAATAACCATTTAATGAAAAAAATGTTTAAAATGTTCTTGTATCTTTTTAATAATTTTTGTTAAATAAGAAAAATCAATAAACTTTGATAACACTATTGTAAGAATCATGCTGAAAGCCATTCTTAATATGGGGAGGGGGGTTAACTATTCTGAAACTTCACCTAACAATGTAATAAAAATGATGGAAAAAATATATGTATGAACAATAAATATTTCTTCAGTTAAATAAAATATACTGAAAATCTTTAAATAGGAAATAAATAAGTATTTTATTTCATATTAAAAAAAAATGTTGTGTCCCTGTCGGTGGGCATTAGAAGATGATGAATGGCTGTAAAAGAAGCAAAATAAAACAGACAAAACATAAATAATAACTATGTAAACAACGTGAAGATGCATAAATGTTACAAAATTACTCGATTCGGCATTAAATAACACGAAAAAGGATTGATATGCCGTAAAACAAAAACAAAACAGAACAAGACGTAAAATATGTTTTGACTCTGTTTTGTGTTACTGTTACTCAGTGTATTTGCGAATGGTGACTTTGGTTATTTATTTAATAAAGTCATTCTTGACTTTTGTAACATTTATTTCGAAACATATTTTTTGTTATGTAAGGCTTACTCAAAAGTAAATAAAAAAGTGGCACAGTAAAAAAAAACGAACTCGTAACGTTAAATGTAAAAAATATATTTATTACTGAATAAAATAAAATAAGCGTTCCGTATTACACTACAATAATAAACAGAAGACATCGTTAAAAATGTAAGTAAAATACTATTTAAACTGTGGCACGATACCTTCTATGCATAATTATCTTTAAAATAATCCAGAACCATAAAAAGACAGTTCATATATATTTTTTTGTTGTTGTTGTTCGAGAAGTTTTGGAAAATAAAAGGGGTTAATAATTTTTTAACTAATAAAGAGTGAAAAATAAAGGGAGATAATTCACATTAATTAATGTTTGCGATGATGATGACGCGTTTCATTAATTAATGCTTGCGATGATGATGACGTGACACCGTACGGACAAGCAAATTAATATATAGATAATAGTAATTTAGTAATGATAGTAACAAATTTAGTAATAATGATAAATATATATATATAAATATACTTCCTGTTACTGTATATATATATATACATATATATATATACATATATATATATATATATATATATATATATATATATATATATATATATATACATATATATATATATATGTACATATATATATATACATATTTTTTTATTTTTTTATTTTTTTTTTTACATTTTCACCCCAAACAAGGCACATTGCCACTTTGGTGTAGGGGGCTACTATCAGGGGCAACAACTACTGGGGTACTATGTAGGGATTTGGGCAGCAAGGTGTCGGTTCACGTTACACTTGAACTTCTGAACGTCAGTACTGTTGGGGAAGCAGGGACCTGGAATGGAATTCCAGAGTCTAGCGGTTCTGGGGAAGAAACTATTGGAGTAAAAAGATCTTTTACATCTAGGGATCTCTACAGTGTGGGGGTGGGATGTAGCAGCCTGTCGGGTTTGTCGAGGGTGCTCACGTCGTGGGGACACAAGTGATTGCAGTTCGTCAGAGCATTCACCACTAAAATACTTGTAGAAAAGGCAGAGGGATGCAACATTTCGTCGATGGGACAGAGGCTGAAGCTTAGATGCCAGTTCAGGGCCTATCAGGTTTGCGACTCTCTTTTGAACCTTGTCAAGGAGTGAGAGACTAGTAGCAGATGCACCAGCCCAGATGTGGCAGCAATACTCCATACATGGGCGAATGGTGGCCTTATAGAGGTACAGGATACTTTGGGGTCTCAGTAGTTTTATAGCACGGTAGAGAGAGCCCACCTTTCTTGCAGCGGCCCTGGCAATGCCTTCAATGTAATTGTTCCAACTCATGTTTCCTGTGAACGTTAGGCCAAGGAGTTTGAAAGATGGACTCTCAGATAAAGAGTTGTTGGCCATTACTATGGGTGGTAGAGAGGGTTTCTTGTAATTATTGAATGAAACTAGTTTAGTCTTGGCAGCATTGAACGCGACCAACCACTTTTGTCCCCATTCCACTACAGATTGGAGGTCTTCCTCTAGTGTTTCTGCCATTTCTTTAGAAATGTGTTCATTCGTCTTCCTGTCGTGCCTGCCATAGAGTGTAGTGTCGTCAGCATATATACCCATCTCAGAGGCAATGTTGTCGGGGAGGTCATTTATGAATATCAGGATCAATAGAGGTCCAAGGATAGAACCCTGGGGCACCACCGCATTTATATCATATTGTTTAGATGTACGACCGTCGAGGACAACTTGGATTTTTCTCTTATCTAAGAAGGATTTAATTATGTTAAGTATTCTACCAGTGATACCGTATGATCTGATTTTACTGAGGAGACCCTCATGCCATACCCTGTCAAAAGCCTTAGATATATATAGAGCCACCGCTCTGCCCTCCCCCGCTTTGTCCAGTGAATGGTATATACGTTCAGAGATCACAGTTAGGATGTCTGCTGTGGAACGGGCTTGTCTAAATCCATATTGTTTGTCAGTCAGTAGTTTAGCATCTGTAAGATGATGGACTAGAGCATGGTTAATTATGGTCTCAAATATTTTGGCAAAAAGTAGGAGGAGGCTAATGGGGCGATAATTTGATGGGTCAGTCCTTTCGCCAGAATTCTTGAATACTGGTACAACAGAAGCAGTTTTCCAACAGCCTGGAAAGCAAGCTTCATTAAGGCATTTGTTGTAGAGTTTGGAGAGAACTGGAGCTACTTCGGCTGAGCACTTTTTTAATAGCACAGCTGGGATAAGATCGGATCCACATGCTTTTGAGGTGTCAAGGTTTTTTATGATAGCATGCACCTGAGCAGGGGTGGTTTTCAGATCGTCTAGAGTGGCGTCTGTCCGCATAGGAAAGTCAGGTAGGGGGTGGTTGGAAGGGTCCAGTGTGGAGTTTGAGGCAAACCGACTGGCAAGCATGTTAGCCTTGTCGGTTGCTGAGGAGACAACCTCGTGATTGTTGGTTAGTGGGGAAATTGTTGATTGCCCATTATTTACTACACTGTTGTAGATTTTCCAGAAGTCTCGAGTTCCTAGTTTTTGTGCTTCGATGCGCTTTTTAGTGGTTTCCGTAAATTCTCTCTTAGCTGTCGCTATTTCTTTCTTAACGTTATTTCTAGCTTCTATATACTTCAGTCTGTTTGAACTGGACTGATGTCGGTTAAACCTACGGTATGCATGCTGCTTTTGAGCAATGGCAGTTGCACAAGTCGACGTAAACCATTGGGGAGAGTGGGGCTTACTATAAAATTTCCGCATGGGAACATGCGCTTCGATTGCAGTTTTGAACCAGTCAGTGGTCTCGTCTGCACATTGTTCAGCAGGGAGAGAGAAAATATTTTTCCATGAAGCATCTCTAATTATGGCTTCCCAGTCAGCCTTATTATAATATCTCGTTGTTTTGAGCACTGGCTCTTCAGTTTTGGGTCTAGAGTTTAGGGCGATTTCAACCATTATCACTGCATGATCAGCGTTCCCGAGTGAGCTGTGGGCCTTCGTTATGCAGTCATCGGGAACTGTGGTCAAAAACAGATCTAGAAGTGATGCGTTTGTTCTTCCTGGTCAGGGAAACGGGTTGGAAACGTAACAATTTGTGATAGGGAGTGAGATATAGCGAAGCTATGGGTTGTGATGCCCGCTGCATCTGTGTGAGTAGAGAATCCAAGCCAGTTTTTGTGGTGGACATTAAAGTCACCAAATACATGTATTTGTGCGCTAGTGTCGAGGGACAGTGCCGTGTCTATGCTGTCAGATACTTTGTTTATTATGGAGCAGTCCTGAGTCGAGGGAGAGCGGTAGAGAAAATAATAGTAGCTAATATTGTGTTGCATGTTTAGTCTAAAGCACATAAAGGCTTGATCATCTGTTTCTAGGTTTGTTTCTCTAGTCAAGGGAAGGGTATTACGAATGTAAACTCCAAGTCCGTGCATATGTCTGTCAGAGTCCTTACGGCAGAGTGGGAGATATCTAGGCATGTTAAAGTGGTTAGAGGGAATGGAGAAGTGTAGGTTAGTCTCACTTAGTGCTAAGATATCCGGGGTATTTGTTAAGAGAAATGCTTCAACATCAGCTAAGTTAGTTCTAAGCCCACGGATATTTGTGAATGAGAGCCTCAAGGGAGGAAGCAAGTTGAATTTGTTTGTCCCTAATCCTGGTTTAAGCTTATTTTTAAATTGTACTGCCGTCATATTTTTTTAAAGAGTTTCGGTAAGGGGGAGCTAAACAAGAGGTTATGCAGAGCTTCAGACATGCATCACAAGTAGACCATCAGCTGACCTTTCTCCAATTAGGATTGTGGCCTCAGGAAAGCCCACCGGGGATGAGTGCAGGGTCCCTTTCCATACGCGTCATGGCACTACAAACAACCCGATATATATATATATATACATATATATACATATATATACATTATATATATATATATATACATTATATATATATATATATACATTATATATATATATATATATATATATATATATATATATATATATATATATATTAGTAACAGAAAGAACTGACGTTGACCGAATCGAATGATGACCAACAAAATGTTTCACACTTTCATATTTTTATTGCTATCCAAATCTATGCAATCGGCTTTTTTTTCAATCAAATCGATTGATCGTCGGCTCTAGTTAAGGACCCATCTTGGTGCACCGAGTTGAAGCTTCACAGGCCTCGTCGTAATGACTTAGCCCATAATACAATGTAGTTTACATTTCATTGAAGAGAACCTAGTGTTGATTTTATAAAAAATTTTAATGGCTTGAATTAAAGTTTAAATTGCAAAAGTGAGTTATCATGGTTCAATTGTGCTCTAAAAAGAAACATTCATTTCGAACACACCCTTGTCATATCGAAGAAAATACTGTTGATTTTATATGCGTGGCCTTTTTGCTTGTGCGGTGATAATTGTTAGATGAAAGTTTAGCATGAAAAAGTCAAGTATCATGGTACAATTTTGCTTTAAACAGAAACATTAATTTCGAGCGCGCCCCTGTCATATTAATTATCGATTATCGACATTTCTCGAAGACTTGTTGATATAAAAACTACCTAAGAAACTGTCAGATGAATAAAGTACATTTGTATGAAATTTCATAAGAATCGGTCCAGCCGTTTCGGAGTCAATAAGGAGCGAACTCACATAAACGCGCGCGTAGACAAAGTTCCATTTATATTATAATAGATATACATACAGTAGAACCCCAGGATACGGTGACCACGGAATACGGTGGCCCCGGGATACATTTTTTAGGTTACGATGTGGAATACGATGTTTTTCCGGCACTTGGTTATGATATTTCCCGCCCTACGGTGTTATTTATAATGTTATTTGATTATGTACATGTGTATCATATATGGTACTGTATTTTGTTACTAATTTTAAATATGTAATGTATAACATTTTGCTTAGGCCCCGTCTCACGATGATTTCACCTCACGATTCCCAACCCTGGAACTGATTAATGCCGTATCCCGGGGTTCTACTTTTAATTTAATTTTTTTTTCACATTTTTGTACCGATTTTCCGGCTAAACCCCAAGTATAAATTTTCTCATGGGTTCACATGCCTTATATATTAAGTTTTATATCTGTAAACCAAAAACTCTAGGAGTTTGGTATGCAAAAATTTTTAAACAAAAATATATACGTATAAATAAATATATATGGAAAGAGTTGTGCGTTTACTATAAACTTTTTACGTAAGTATAAATCATGTAGAATATCTGAATTAATATAATTACCCATAATAGCTTACTGAAATGATCATCCCATAAGAAAACCGAAAAAAACTAATATAAAATTAATGAATGTTTGAAATAATATGCAAATTAGCAAGATCTTTTGCTAGTGAATGCAATTCCACGAACCATATATACCATCT
The DNA here is from genome assembly GCF_053919585.1 of Euprymna scolopes. Classification (NCBI taxonomy): domain Eukaryota; kingdom Metazoa; phylum Mollusca; class Cephalopoda; order Sepiida; family Sepiolidae; genus Euprymna; species Euprymna scolopes. The sequence goes on along the minus strand of NC_136506.1, from coordinate 64,600,673 downwards.
AAGATATTTTCTTTTTAAATAAGTGGAAAAGGTTTTTTTTTATATGAATATCAATACACAAAGAAATAGAGAGAAAGAGAGAAGGAAAGAAACAGAAAGATTACAAAAATATTACTCGTGGGGTCATTCACTACTGAATATGTAGGTATGTATGTTTGTAGGTAGCTGTGTTTAGAATAAGATAGATAGTTATGAACAATTTTGGCAAGTATTATTAAAGAGAGTCTTCATCTTTTCCGCATTGTTCTCAAACGCGTGCCAATTGAGGTAATGTTTAAGCTTGCCACCTAATCCGCTTATCTTAATTCACCGGATTAAATTGCAAGAGCTTTGAACACTCGACAACGAAGCAGTCAGTGTTCGCGGTTTTAACAAGCGAAACGAATTTTCATTCTTTTTTATGATATCGTGATGACAGAAATGAAAGAAGCTAAAACAACGAATTTTCATATTTAATAATATGATAATGATATTTTTGCTACATTTTTGCGTTCTTTGTGCGAGTCTTAGTGGTATTAGAGTCTTAAGAGAGATGGGTGTTGGAAGAGATGGTAGTTATTATATATATTCATTGTGAGTGTTCATATTGTTGAGATGTTCATATTGTAAGAGATGTGATGAAGACATTAACAAGTATATATAAAGAGAGAGAGAGAGAGAGAGAGTACATATAAATACACTTTGAGAGGCGATTCGATATCAAGATAGATAGCCCGAGAGATTGACCTTTATGCTTTTGACAGTTCTGTATGAAACGGGAGTGTTTATATAACATAAATATTTTTTTATTATAATACTGGTATAAGTGCGTTTATATTCAACTTTTGAGTGACCTGCCTTTTGTATTTTAGTGCTATCATATCCAATTATAAATGCAGCTAAATTTTTGGTAGTGGAGAAAGATAGTTTAATAGTATTTTTGATTAAAGAGGTTGCTATGCTAAGAAAGTTTATTTCAATGTACTATTGAAAAAATTCAGACTATTCAAGAAATTGTGTTTGCTATATGGTGGGTTAAACCACATGGCGGATCGTCTCCTATTTTCTTTTTTTTTCTTTTGTATTAGGTGGTCCTGGACACTCATATTGGTTATTATCAAAGGTAATTCAATTTCAGTAGTATTGATACAGGTTCTATTATTATTTTTTCTGTGAGTCTTTCCCATAGCTCTATTATATATGCACAACCATATCGATTGTACTCGTTTTTTTTTTTTTCATTATTGGATTTACTAAAACTTATTTTGCATTTATAACCTCTTTGTAGTATGACATATTTTATTAAACTCTTGGTTATTCTAAGATATATACACATTATAAATTTTTAAGCATAGCAGCAACTCTAGATTTTTTAACAAAAGATGGATGGTTAGAATTGTTATATACGTACAATAAATTATGGTTCGCTTTATGATGAGCTCATATGTCATTAGTCAAATCATATTTAATATTCAGAAAATAAGCCTGAATATGGTTGATGTCTATAGATATTTTATGACCTTTTATCCGAAATAATTTTTTCAGCTTTTTTTATTTTATCCAAGCTCCCAAGGTTTGAATTAACAAAAAACAAGGCATCTTCTCTATATAGTCCTCCTACTAATTCAGGATTGTCTTTATGTAATTTGCTTAATATATAAAGCCTCACCAAATCAGTAACTTGTGCCGAGCCGAACCCCATAGTAATATCAGAATCATTTACTCTATTTTTTCTAGGCTATAGCTAATTGTTATATATATAATAAATGTTCTCATAGCCAGTTATGTCAACTTTTAAGTTGGTTTTATCAGATTTGGTTTAAGCCAGGTTAGCCTTAATTAACAAGGAGATATAGACGGTTAGTATGAGTCTATATCAATCATAAGGGGTTTGCTATTGTGAACGATTTCGAGAGTTTGAAAACCATAAAATGACCCCATATATATATATATATATATATATATATATATATATATATATATATACCTGTAATATGTTAACTTGGGTGATATCTAAAATGGGTTTACATACGTAATGAATAGGAACCTACTTAGTTTTAATAAATTCCATTTAATTTTTTACGTATTAATATTTAAAATGTACATACATGTGTGCATATATATATACATGTATATATATATATATAAATCATAATTGTATATTAATAAACTAATATATTTTTATTTCATAAGGACTCAATGAAAAATTAATTTCGTATTGTAGAAAACAATCTTTTAATCAACGTAACCTATTAACAGGAGATAATTCAATTAGAAATGTTACCAGTTAGTTTATTTGCATTATAAATGTAATTGTAAATTATTTACTCAAAATATATTGTATTTCTTTCATATATATTTATATATTTATGCAGAGTAACGTACATATACATACAAACCTACATATATGCTCACCAACACACATATGCACATGTATACATATATACGCATATATATTCAATTGAATACTTGCTAAGTTTATGAAAACCTTTTTATAAATTATTTCTCCATGTTTATAACTTATAATTCCCAAATACATCATGACTAAACCTATTTTGAGTTATTAAATATGTACTAAGCAAAACAATTATCTGTAAGATATTTGTTTAATTATATCCTGTGAAATTCTATTGGGTGCTTTTATTATATTTCTATTATATTTACGATTTAAGATCTTATTTCTTCTCATTTCCCACTGCCCCTTTTATTTTCTCCGCGAAAGCTTTTAAATACAGATTATTATTATTTAACATTGATTTACCTCGTCAGGTTTTAGTTGGATAGCAAATATTCAATTTATGCAAACAGCAGTATACCTGTTCTTGCCGTTAATTGAATAAATTTCTTCTAGATTCTACTACATGATGTACAGAGGTTGCATTTCCCCGATTTCTTAAGTGTATGTTTCCTTGCTTCTTCTAATATTGTCGATTTTGTGTTCTATGTTCTTTCTACCTTGTTCTCTTACTCATTTAACTAAAGAGGTTGATTTTTTTATTAGTTTCCTCATTTTTTTTATTTTAAGGATGCTATATAGTTGTGGTCTCTGGCCACACAGAGACAGGCCGTCGCCTGCCCCCCTCTCTCTCTCTCTCTCTCTTGATATATATATATATATATATATATATATATATATATATATATATATATATATATATATAATTAAAAGGATGTAGTGTTTACCTGATATACGCAATGGAAAACTTCAAACTAATATAAATAACAGTATTTATATATAGATACTTTAATCCCAACCGAATTAAAACAAGCTCAATACGCAATAGAGAGTAGAGTGGTTATAAGAGAAAGAAAATTAAAACTGTAAGTTGACCTTTACAATCAAAATTTATTGTTCGACTGAAAACAATTTATAGAGTCCTTATTCCGCGGAGTTTCAAAGAATTCTATTCTTGTTATTCTTCTCATTAGACATAAAGATATGATTTCTTTGTGTCCTCTAATATATATATATATATATATATATATATATATATATATATAAACTTCAGAATAAAATTATCCAACAATCAGCTGATATGGAAACCTGTGATTATAAGATGTACAAAATATTACTGGCAGTAATATTCTATAAGTATTATCCCACCTAAATAAGAATTGTTCGATATACAAGATAGAGCAAAATTCATTGAATGACTAAAATTTTATATATATATATATATATATATAATTTTAGTCATTATAATATATATCCTTGTTCTGTTATTTTTAATGCCTCCGCATTTCCGAGGGGCGTGCAATAAGTAATGCCCCTGACCCACTTCCAGTTATCTGATCTGGCTGAAATTTTGCATGTGCAATGATTTATATCTCTACGGGTTATGTGGATAATTACAGCTCTGAACTAATTGTGGTTTCTGTTTTGCAGGTCTTTGAATTGAGTCAGGCGTGAAATGGAGCCTGTTGAATGTCGAGCAGTGATCCGGGTTTTGTATTTGAAAGGGCGCACACCACAGGAGACTTTTGATGAAATGAAAGAAACTTATTATGATAATGCCCCATCATATGACCTTGTAAAACACTGGCATCGTGAATTCAAACATGGCCGGAAGTGTGTGGAAACAGCTCCCAGACCTGGCCGCCCGCCTTCTGCCATTGATGAGGCATCTGTACGTCAAGTTGAGGCTGCAATTTTGGAAGACCGGCGCATTACTATTCGCCAAATAGCCCAAGATGTCAAGATTAGTACAGGGTCTGTGGAAACTATCATTCATGACCATTTGCATATACCAGATGGATTCCCAGGTTGTTCACATCATTCCAGAAGCGAGAACGCGTCGAGTGCTCGAGGATGAATTTGGAGATGTGCCAAGAAGATGAGTCAAAGTTTTCAAAAGACTGATTACACAGGATGAAACCTGGGTCCATCACTATGATCCAGATACTAAAGCCCAGTCAATGCAGTGGAAGCACTTGGACTCACCACCTTCAAAGGAGGCAAGGGTGCAGACCTCCGCTGGCAAGGTCATGCTCACAGTCTTCTTGGACCAGAACGGAGTAGTGATGACAGATTTCCTGCCAAAGTGTACCACAATTACAGGAGCCTATTATGCTTCACTTTTGAGGAAATTAAGGGAACTATCAAAATCAAGAGGCGGGGCAAAATCAGCAAAGATACCCTCCTCCTGCAGGACAACGCTCCGGTCCACAACTCACATGTCGCCAGATCAGAAGCATGGGCGTGTGGTTATGAAATCCTTCCCCATCCTTCCTACTCTCCTGACCTTGTACCCTCTGACTTTCACCTCTTCCCAGCCATGAAGTTGTTTTTGAAAGAAAAGCGTTTCCCAGATGATGCAGCCTTGATTTCTGAAGTCACGTCGTGGTTTGAGGACCAACCTGGGGTGTTCTACAAAAACGGTCTCCAGAGCTGCATCAAACGATAGGATAGTGTCTTTTTCTATTCCCGTAACCCTTAGTAGATGTATTAGGTTCATGCTTCATATTTTTAATTTCATCATGAAAACTTAATCTAGCTAACGCTTCGTTATAATATTTTTTCTTACTGTTAAATATATAAATATATGAATATTGTGTATTCTTAAGTTACTTTAGTTTTGTCAATTTCGTCATCTTAGAATTAGAAAAAAAAATACGGTTTGTTTCTTAATGTAAAAATATTTATCAATCCTATTTGACGCGAAACATCAACACAAGTATTAATACTATTCAATCCGTAGTTAGAAAGAAAAACGGTAAAAATGGAGATGGGAGAGAGAGAAGAAAGTGATGTATCAAATCTGGACTAATTTTGGTATTTTTTACGACCGGCCCCAGCGTAGTATACGAGTAACGCCCCCAACCATCCCATATTAAGAATGGCTTTCGAAAAAACACTCCCAAACTTTCTGCTAATAACGGCTTTTGAGGTTGGGGGTATTTATTCCGAAAGCTGTTCTTAACATACTTATTTATTATTTCAAAATTAAATGACTTTGAAAGCACAAATTACCAGATTAAAAGAAATTACCTTAAGTTCAGTGAAGTACCCATCTCTCTCTCTCTGTGTATATATATATGTCTCTCTCTTTCTATCTATCAATAAATATATAGATATGTCTGTCTCTCTCTGTATATATATGTATATATGCCCTTTCTCTCTCATATATATATATATATATATATATATATATATATCGACTCACCTTTCTATCTATATGTCTCGTATATATATATGTGTGTGTGTGTGTGTGTGTGTGTGTGTGTGTGTGTGTGTGTGTGTGTGTGTGTGTGTGTGTGTGTGTGTGTGTGTGTGTGTATACGTATGTATATATACACACACTCATGAGCAAAAAAAAAAAAATGGGCCAAGAGTTAAAGAAGGAAAAAATCGATTTTTACATATTTTTACATGAATTTTTGTTAATTTTAACTGAAAATTTCTATTTTTGCAGATCATTATTATTATAGCATATAATAATAAGTGAAACAATTAATCCTAAAAATGGTAAGACCGCATCTTGGTGAGGATATAAAAAACCGAATTGTAGGATTAAAGTAGTCCAAAATGACTTACAAGCAGATTTTTTATATTTTAAGAAAAAAAATGTGAAAACATCTATTTCTGCAGTGAAGCGAATTGGTCAAAGGTGCGAAGTCGATTGCTTGGCTAAAGGGAAATCTGGATCTGCTTACCCTAGAGCATTCACTTTGAAGGACGACCACAGGCTTAAATTAACTGTTTTGAAGGATAGAAAGAAAATTTATGTTGGCCATAGCAAAGAATTCAAAACAGGGGCTGGAAATTCTTTTTCTAGATATGCAATATCTAGACGAATGAAAGAAATGGGATTTTCCTCTAAAAGGTGTGCAAAGAAGCCATTTTTATCTAAGAAGAACATAATTGAAAGAGATTTTTCTCATGTTATAGCAAGAAAGATACAGACTGATTCAGGAATGTTTTCTGGTTAGATGAATAAAGATTTTGACTTGTTAGTGATGCTCCCGATGTTCCCGATGCTCCCAAACAGTGCAATCGAAGAACTGGAAAAAGATTTTCGCCAAGTTTCATAAAAACGACAGTTAAACACGGGAATGGAGGGATAATGGTATGGGGAACTTTTACTGCAGCAGGAGTTGGGGAACTTATTCGATGTGAAAAGTCAATCAATGCAAAGGAATACATTCGGATATTAGAAACAGAACTGTTACTAAGTATTCAGAAGCTGGGAATATCCCAGAACATCATTTTTCAACATGATACTGCCCCTGCACACACTGCTAAAGTCACAGAAAAATGTTTTTCTGATAATTCAATAGATGTGATATTTTGGCCAGGTCAAAGCCCCGATTTAAACCTAATCGAGAATATTTGGTTCATAATATCTCGTGCATTGGCCGGAAGAACTTTTTTGAACAATGACAAACTGTGGGAAGCTATGCTAAGCGAATGCAATAGCATATCCTCTTCACAGTGTTCCACTTTGGTTGAGAGCATGTCTAAAAGGATTGATCTTTTAAAGAAATAAAGAGGGAATGCGATTCCATCCTAAGTATTTATTAAAGTAAATGTCTTGTTCTGTATTATTAGTCTCGTTTAAGTTTCCTTGATCATTTATTCTTTGTTCAATATAGCTTTTAGTGCAATAAAATGTATAAAATTTGTTTGGCCCATTTTTTTTTCGCTCACAGATGTATATTACATTTTCACCCCAACCAAGGCACATTGCCACTTTGATGTAGGGGGCTACTATAAGGGACCTAAGCTACAGGGGTACTATCTAGGGAGTTGGGTAGTAAGATGTCGGTTCACGTTGTACATGAACTTCTGCATGTCTACAGTTGGGGAAGCAGGGACCCGGAAGGGAATTCCAAAGTCTAGCAGTTCTGGGGAAGAAACTACTGGGGTAGAAAGCTCTCTTTGAACCATGTCTAGGAGCGAGAGACTAGTAGCAGATGCACCAGCCCAAATATGATAACAATACTCCATACATAGGCGAATGATGGCCTTATAGAGATATAGGATACTTTCGGGCGTTAGTAGCTTTCTAGCACGGTAGAGACAGCCCACCTTCTTCGCGGCGGTCCAGGAAATTCTTTCAATGTAAGTGTTCCAACTCATGTTTCCTGTGAACGCTAGGCTTAGGAGTTTAAAAGAAGTACTTTCAGATAATATATCTTTGGTCATTGCTATTGGTGGTAGAGAAGGTTTCTTGTAATTATTGAAGGAAACAAGTTTAGTCTTGGCAGCATTGAATGTGACCATGCATTTTTGTTCCCCATTCCACTACAGATTGGAGGTCATCCTCTAGTATTTCTGCACTTTCCTTAGATATGTGTATTTATTTTCCTATCGTGCCTGTTATAGAGCGTGTTGTCATCAGCATCTCACAGACAATTTTGTCAGGGAGGTCATTTATAAATATTAGGAATAATAAAGGTCCAAGGATAGACCCCTGAGGCACTTCTGCATTTATATCATATTGTTTACATGCATGACCGTCGAGGACAACATGGATTTTTCTCTTATCAAGAAAGGATTTAATTATGTTGAGTATTCGTCCAGTGATACCGTATGATCTGATGTTTCTTAGAAGACCTTCATGCCATACCCTGTCAAAAGCCTTAGATATATCTAGAGCTACCGCTCTACCCTCCCCTGCTTTGTCCAGTGAATGCTATATTTGTTAAGAGATTACAGTTAGGATATCTGCTGTAGAATGGACTTGCCTAAATCCGTATTGTTGGTCGGTCAGAAGTTTAGCATCTGGAAGGTGATGGACTAGAACTTGGTTAATAATGGACTCAAATATTTTGGCGAAAAGTGGGAGGAGGCTAATGGGGCGATAATTTAATGGGTCGGTTCTTTCGCCAGAATTCTTGAAAACTGGTACCACAGAAGCAGTTTTCCAGCAGTCATGAAAGCAAGATTCATTAAGGCATTTGTTGTAAAGTTTGGAGAGAACTGGAGCTATTTCGGTGGAGCATTTTTTTTAATAGCAGAGTCGGGATGAGATCATGTCCACATGCTTTTGAAATGTAAAGGTTTTTTATGATAGCATGTACCTTAGAAGGGGTGATTTTCAGAAACTGCAAATTTAAGTTCAATTTAATTTAACTATTTAAACAACGTATACCTCATTTGATTCGCCTTTTATTCTCTTATAATTTTACGTGTTCATATTTGACTTTTAATTGAAATATTCTAGTGTTCACGTCAATTTAAAAAAAAATAACTTCAAATTGAGAGGCAAAAAGAAAGAAAGTCCGCAGCACCAAATTCGCTTAAAATCAGCTTAAATTACCGCCTCTAAATCAGTTTAAAATATTCACTAGCAGGCAAAAAAGCATCTCTAATCGTAATTTTTGTTTTTTCAGGTTATACAACATAACATTTAGTCCATATGCCACGACTTTCTCTTGGTGATCATCAGGAGCTCATTAATCTCCACCTTTTTGGTTTATCTAATCGAGAAATCGGCCGCAGATTGAAATCTTATGAGAAAACAGTACGAAAGACTGCTAAAGCACCAAAACAGCGGCAGTGTTCGTGATGCTCCTAAATCTGGTCGTACTAGAGTTACTTCTAACAGGGATAACAATGCTATCAAGATCTGCAGCCTAAGAAACAGATTTGAAACGGCTCCTCAAATCCAACAACAGTGCAATCTTCTTAAAAAATGCTATCTTTTTACTGTCAAGAACAGATTAAAGGAATTTAATTTGCACGGATATGTTGCAAGACGCAAGCCAATGATTTCTGTAAAGACCAAAAAGCGCCGTCTGGACTTCGTTACATGCAATGAAGATCATGACTCTTCATATTGGTCAAAAGTGCTTTTTAGCGACGAAAGCAAGTTAAATAGGCTATGCAATGATGGTAGGCAGAACGTCCGTCGGAAGAAAGACGATGAATTTAATCCTATGTGCTCAGTTTCAATGCTGCAAGGTGGTGGAGGGTCAGTTTTGATGTGGAGCATTATTAGTACCAATGGTCCAGGGCCTATAGTTCGCTTACAAGGTCGAATTAATTCGACCAAGAACATTAATATGTTGACTGAGCATTTTCTACCCTACTTTGGTCGGAATTTGGATGATAATCCCATCTTCATGCAGGATAGTGCTCCAATTTACACAGCTGGCAATGTCAAGAGGTTCCTGGAAGATCATGATATTCCGTGATTGGATTGGCTTGCACAATCTCCAGACCTCAATTCTGTCGAAAACGTATGGCATTACATCAAGCAACAGCTACATATATACAATTTTAAATTTGGAAGAAATTTAAACAAAATTAAAGAAAAGTGGGATGCCCTTTCAACAGAGTATTACTGCAGTCTAATTCAAGGAATTCCAAAAAGATTACAGGTTGTCAAATTGCAGAAGGGCTATGCTACTAAATATTAACCAGTTCATTGTGTTCCTAGTGTATTTGTGTTGCATTAATGTTCTTAAGTTACATTTAAATAACAATTTTCCATTGTGCGGACTTTCTTTTTGCCTCCTCAATTTGAAGTTATTTTTGTAAATTGACTTGAACACTAGAATATTTCAATTAAAAGTCAAATATGAACAGGTAAAATTATAGAAGAGTAAAAGGCCAAACAAATGAGGTATAGTTTGTTTAAACAGTTACATTAAATTTAGCTTAAATTTGCAGTTTTTGAAAAATTACAAGTGCGGACTTCCTTTTTACCGCCTGTACACACACACACATATATATATATATATATATATATATATATAATGCTCCTTATCTTGGGTTGAGCATATTAGGAAGTGATATACAAACTGCTATAAGCGTATTAAGCGATTCTCTTTGTGTAAACAAACTGAGCTTATGACAAAACATTGTTAATTTATGGCCGGCTTGGCAGCAGCAGAATATCGTAACGGTTAGAATGCTGACTGTCGTTTGGGCGGTCGAGTTTGGATTTTGGCTGGATGTAGTTGCTTGTCTATCCGCACTGATTAACTGTGATACTGCGAAATAGTACTGTGTGTGGATTATATATATATATATATATATATATATATATATATATATATATATATATATATAGAGAGAGAGAGAGAGAGAGAGAGAGAGAGAGAGAGAGAGAGAGAGAGAGAAAGATAGAGAGACAGAGAGATGATCACAATGAGTTTTGAAATATGATAGTATCTGATAAAATAAAATGCAGTTTAAATCCCGAGTGATATCGCAAAAAAATTTACAATTACAAAAGCGAATTCAATTATATTTATCACTAACTAACTAAATATATATATATATATATATATATATATATATATATATATATATATGGGGACATTTGAGAGAGAAATTAAGAGTGTGTGTGTGTGTGGCTGTGTGTATGTGGTTAAAATTGCTTTTCATATCTTATTTACGCATATATATATATGTATGTGTGTATGTGTGTGTCTATAGGTGTGTCAGCGTGTGTGTGTGTGTGTGTGTGTGTGTATGTGTGTATGTGAATATGATGTGGGTGCGTATTTGTGTTTAAACAATTTAAGTTGAAGTCTAAAGAAAATTTATTGTTCTAATTTTGTTTTAATGCTTTTTACTCTATCTTTGACCCTCTCTCTCTCTCACACACACTCTCTCTCTCTCTCTCTTTATATATATATATATATATATATATATATATATGTGTGTGTGTGTGTGTGTGTGTGTGCGCGCGCGTGTGTACCTGTGTTGGGTTTTTATTCTTGTAGTTAAAAATAACAACCGAAAGGTTTCTTTTGTGATTTTGAAGTTGATTGTTCTTGTCCTCTACTCTCTTTCTCTCGCTCTGAGTATATATATATAAATTTCCCTAAACTTGGTCATTAATCTGTATTTTCTTATTCATCTTTGTTTTTGTTCTAACAAAAAAGCAATACAAAATGGCTTTAGCACATATATTCCATCTTTGAATGTCTAAACCATCTGCTATTTTTTCTCTTCAGCGATTTATAAACGCATCTGCAAAAGAAAACAAAGAGAAAAGACGAAAACCAAAATTGCTTTTTTCGTTTTTCGAAATTCGCAGCTGCGTTTTCGAAACAAACGAAAATGAAACCCGACGAACCATTGGCGGCCATTTTTATCTTCATTTTTTTTTCATAGAATAATTCCGGTTTTGTTTTGTAGCTCTTTTTCACTGAATATACTTTTCTCGTCGGAAATAGCGTTGGTTATTTCTTGAAGTCATCAATATCCATTTATTGTTTCACCCAAAACGTTTACCATTAAATGCATTCATGTTTTATTCGGACTCTTTTTGCATATGATTACAGGATGCTTGAAATTCTGTTTCGAAGTTAAACTGAATTTTAAAAAATTAAAAAAAGCATCCACCAATAGTATAAAGTTAAAGAGATCATGCACTCGGCAATCGAAACTGCGTTCATTTTTCTAGTCATTCATCATCTTCTATTTCATCATCATTAGAATGCTTAAACTCTCTTGATGTTCGTTGAACCAAGTACAGTCTAAAATGCACTATTTTGTCGAAAGGATATTGTCTAATCCAGAAACCGGATAAATTTAAAAGGATATACATATAAAGTTTAGCTTTGCTAACTGGATTCAAGTACCGCTTCCAGCAGTAATTATCGCTTCTTGCACTAAGGGTGTCGTAAGCATGGAACATTAGCGTATAAAAAATATTAATATTTATTAAAACATATTTTATGTATAAACCCTTTTAAGAAGATTAAAGTGAAGTTCTAGTCGATGAATTGATAATAAAGCGATCAATTAGCTGCTCTATCTATAATGGACCCTACGTAGACAGATTCACATTTGAGGGCAGTGCGGTATATAGAATTAAGAATCGGGCTCATTTTTTTTTTTTTTTTTTAGATTAGAAGTTATTTTCTCCTTTAGAGAGGTTTCAGAGAAAATCATGAAAAGAATCAGATGTATATAGTGTTTGTGGGCCTTATTGAGGCATTCGACACTGTAAACCGGGCTGCCTTGTGGAAAGTGTTACGAAAGCTTGGTATACCCGAAAATATGTTGTAACTGATAGTTTCATTCCACGAGAGAATGAAGGCAAATGTTGTTTCAAATGGTGAGATATCTAATTCATTCGGTGTCACTAACGGCACTAAACAGGGATGTTTTATATCCCCCTGCACTGTTCCTATTTACAATGCCTCCCCACGGAACAGAGTTAGACACCAGGATCGTTTTTAACGTGGAGAAAAGGAACAAAAATAAAAATTGTCTCAGTCGTGAAGGATTTCTTCTCCACTGACAGAGAACAAGAAATTGAAGTGCAACATCCGAAGAACATATCCCCTGCACTGTTTGTTCTCTACTTTTCGGTAATGCTGAATCATTTTAGGGGTGGCGTGAAAATTCAGTATAGGACAAGTGGTGGCCTTTTTAATCATCAGAGATATAAAGCCAAAACTCTTACTTAAACCAGTATAATTCGTGACTTACTGTTCGAAGATGATGCTGCACTTGTGGCTACTTCGTTCGAGGAAGCTCAACGTCTTATGAACAAATTCTTTCCTTGCAAAGCATTCGGATTAACAATAAATATAACAAAAACTGAAGTTGTTCATCAGCCAGCCTTAGCACCGAAACAAATTAGGGGTGTCAGTCAGAACCCGCTTACGCATGTGTTTCCCGAAGTACCAATTCAAGTTGACGGTTATAGTTTGAATATGTCAAGAACGTCAACTACCTCGGAAATAAATTAAACACTGGTGGAACAGTTGATGGTAAGATAGTCAATAGAATTGCAAAAGCCCCCAGTGCCTTCGGGAAACTTCGCCATCGACTTTGGAAAGTTCGGAATATTAGACTTCGAAAATACAGGTATACATGGTTGTAGTTCTCACAATACTCATGTATAGCTAAGAGTTTTGGACACTATAAAGAAGATAAATTTAATAGTTGGATGTTTTTCACAAATATTGTTTTCGAGAAATTCGTGGAGTTAGTTTAGAGCACCAGATTGCAAATGCTGACCTTTTTATCATGAGCGACATTGATGGTATTGAATCCTTTCTCATGAAATCACAGCTGCGGTGGACTGGCCATGTGTTGCAAGCGGAAAAGAATTCTAAAAATGTTGATGCACAGTCAACTTGACAGTGGTTACCGCACAGTAGGCCGACCATTACTTAGGTACAAGGACGAATTAAAAAGCAATCTCTTAGATGCTGAAATAAACCCTGCTGCCCTCGAAGACTGTGATTGATCGTAATAAATGGAGGTCTACATGCTTTAATGGCATTATGAAAAATGCAGCATTAAACATTATCTAAATGCGTCAAATAGGAAAATAAAGTACCGTCCGCCGTCCCAGCCATATATTCCAACAATCCACACTCTTGCACCATATGTTAATTTCTTTGTAGATCATTGGTTGGACTGGAATTTCACCTGCGACTCACACACAAGGTCAAATAGACGAAGTTGTAAGAAATTATACGTCTAAATCGAGGGGAGATTTTATGATATGTAAGTGGTGTGTGTGTGTGTGTGTGTATATATATATATATATATATATATATATATATATATATATATATATATATGAAAATTTTCCGGGGGGGCACAGAATTTTATAACGGCTAAATACTACAGACCAAAAAGCATAATGAATTTAAAAAATAAAAAATTAAAATAAAGGTTAGCTAACCAGGTTTCGTTCCTCACTTATCAAAGCTAAATCGAGGAAAATATGATTTAAAACAAACAAAAAAGTCATGAATACGGCGGGAGTAGGAAAGAAAAAAACAGAAATAAACGGGGAAAAATTAGATAGAGACTAAATTAAGTCCTAGAAGATTTTCTTTTGCTTGCAAAGAGAAGGTCTTAATGACTTAATAAAAAGAGTCTCTAAAATTTCCAAATGATAGGGAGAGTACGACTTACCAAGGATCGTAAACATGTCAGCACTGAAATTTGTGGCACACGCATGGTTTTTTATAAGATGGATGCAAATCGCAGAACCATACGTATTACTCAGAACATCCGAGGGTGAAAAATTTGCATAACGAATCTTTGAAGGCACATGCTGTTTCAAACGAAAATCTAATCTTTGCAACTACATTTAAATAAATAAATAATAGAATTATTATGGGGGGGAGAACATCTTTGCGAATAGACGGCAACATAGGCCTAGTTGAAAAAACAACACGCGGGTTCGATGCAAAATAACACCGTTGCACAGACAAAGAAATTTGCTTAGCAAATCGGTCACTGATGTTACCTAGCCAATGTAGACGTAGGTACACAGGACATCTATTAGCTATAATTTCTTTGGGTTTATGAAAATTAGAAACTTTCTTATTGATAGTAGTTTCAACAATATCCAAGGGATGACCATTATTACAAAGGGTCTTAATGATAAATTTAAGTTCGTCATCCAAATTAACTTCAGAACAAATCATCAAGGCCCTATGTGCTAAAGTTTTTATTAAATGATATTTTTGGTTTCTAGGGCAAAAAGAGTTCCAACGCGTATAGAGACCCGTAAAAGTTGGTTTACGATAAACAGAAGTAAAGAAACACGAGGATGCCTTGGACACAAAGCCATCTAAAAACGGAAGAGTAGAATTCGTTTCCTTGTCTACCGTAAACTTAAGGGCTGGATGAACGTTATTAAGGGACACACAAAAAAAAAGAATCCGCATTCGTCTCGTTGTCAAATAAGCAGAAAGTGTTGTCAACCATAATAATTCTATTATTTATTTATTTAAATGTAGTTGCAGTGCGCACTATGTTGGGCGAACATCGCAAAGATTACATTTTCGTTTGAAACAGCATGTGCCTTCAAATATTCGTTATGCAAATTTTTCACCCTCGGATGTTCTGAGTAATACGTATGGTTCTGCGATTTGCATCCATCTTATAAAAAACCATGCGTGTGCCACAAATTTCAGTGCTGACATGTTTACGATCCTTAGTAAGTCGTACTCTCCCTATCATTTGAAAATTTTAGAGACTCTTTTTATTAAGTCATTAAGACCTTCTCTTTGCAAGCAAAAGAAAATCTTCTAGGACTTAATTTAGTCTCTATGTAATTTTCCCCCGTTTATTTTTTTTCCTACCCCCGCCGTATTGATGACTTTTTTGTTTGTTTTAAATCGTATTTTCCTTGATTTAGTTTTGATAAGTGAGGAACGAAACCTGGTTAGCTAACCTTTATTTTAATTTTTTATTTTTTAAATTCATTATGCATTTTGGTCTGTATTTAGCCGTTATATATATATATATATATATATATATATATATATATATATATATATATATGTGTGTGTGTGTGTGTGTGTGTGTGTGTGTGTGTATGTATATGTATATATATGTGTATGTATATGTGTATATATGTATATATATGTACACCACTTATATATATATATATATATATATATATATATATATATATATATATATATATATATACTGTGTAAGCAAAATCAAGACTTCAAAAATGGTGTTGATGGCAACAAAAAGTGTATTTCATTTTACGTTACAATTGTTTCCATGCCCGGTCGACAATGTCAAACATTATATCGTTTGAAATTTTTCAAAAATCAGCATTTCTTCAGACGTTATGAATAAAAACATTCTTGACAATAGAACATTGTTTGAAGAGAAAGAAAAAGAAAGAAAAATTCCCTTAACGGAAAAAGCATGTGGAAACATTTACCCTTGAGGTAACCTCCACGGAAAGCCCATTTAAATATTATTACATCACCTAATTTTCGTATCCTTATTTAAGAACAAAGTCATAAGAAGTTTCCACAAAAAAAACCTTAGCCAATTAAAAAATTTTATATATCTCATTCGTTTAGTTCCTAAATTAGATTTCACTATTTCTTTATTTCACATAATTATTTTTTTTTAAAGAATTTATTAATTTTTATTTCTATATTTATATGACCAAAACAACCTTGCATTAACGTTACGGTTAATTTTAGTTTCGTATTAGTGGCAAGTAATGTTTACAAATTATCGTTTTTTAGTACTTAGATTTAAGACCATTTTAGGTTTAATGTTTAATTGAATATGAGAATAAAGAAAAAAACTGCATTATATATATAAATCCGTGTACAACATTTTGGTATATGAAAATTTACTGGATTGCATGAACTCAGTATATTACATACAAGTCTATATATATATATATATATATATATATATATATATATATATATATATATATACATGTATATATATATATGTATATATATATATATATATATATATATATATATATAAGTTAGAAAAGCATTTCATCCAAGGCATGACTTTTATAAATTTTACAAAGTAAGGTATAAAAATTTAATACCTTACTTTGTAAAATGCATAAAAGTGCACTTTAAAGATAAATAAATTTCAAATTGAATCTTGTACCTTTAATTTTAAAGCCTATAGTAAAAACATTTTCTTTAACAATTTTCATGCCTTGGATGAAATGCTTTTTTAACTTGTATCGTATCATTTTAAGATCATATTTTATTTAATTTATTAATTTGCATTTAAAAAAAATGAATGTGGTTTTGCATGTATTTATAAAAACTCTCCTACTCTCTATTTCAGTTTGTATTTCTCCTCACACCGCAACTCAGTTTTGAAACCCCTCTTTGTATTATTACAGGTCTGAATATTCTCTCTGTTTAAGTTTGTATTTCTCCTCACACCACAACTCTTTTTTTGAAACTCCCTCTTAATCATACATGTTTGAATAATGAGAAAGATTAAATTTTTTTAAACTTCTTTCAGAATAGAAAATCTTTAAAATTTAATAAGGTACATATTTCATATAGGTTTCATTAAAAATATTCAGTAGATAACGAGAAAAATAGAGATGAAAATTTCAAAAGTACTGTATAACTGGTTACCCTCAATAGTAGTCCTCGCCAGCGAAAGTCTTTGTTATTTTTATTATTATTATTATTACTTAAAACATTTTGTGTCCTGCTCTTTCGCGCGAGGACTAATATATATATATATATATATATATATATATATATATATATCATTCATTCAATAAAGGTAATGTTTAAGTATATGGTTTAATATAATGTAAAATATTGCAGCATTAAGAATTTTTTTAAAATTCAATTTAACATTATATATAAATTCTTAATGCTGCAATATTTTAAGTTATAAATTTATTGTATTTTTTACTAGAATATCTTCTCTTTTTCTTTTCCAGTTTTAACAACTAGTCCTTTCATTTTTTACTGGGATCGAGTAATACCATGAAACCACCAGAAATGTATGCTATAATATATTAAATGGTCAATTGCGGAGAGTAAAAGTTATGTTCTGAAGTTCTTTTTTTAAATCCGTGTTTTAGAGGTTATAATGAAAGCCTGTCAAAACAGAATCAGTTTTTAATCCCAAAACGACTGAAAATTTGTATTCTGATGTTAACCCTATATTTTTATTAGCCTATGTTTATAACAACACTCTCCTCCGTCTTCATCAACATGGCTTACTATTAGTTACTGTCTTAGGCTCATTATTATTATTATTACTATTAATACAATCTTTAGTAGTCCTTGTAGTATACGAGGGGCGTGCAATAAGTAATGCCCCTGACCCACTTCCAGTTGTCTGATCTAGCTGAAATTTTGCATGTGCAATGATTTATATCTCTACGGGTTATGTGAATAATTACAGCTCTGAACTTATTGTGGTTTCTATTTTACAGGTGTTTGAACTGAGTCAGGTGTGAAATGGAGCCTGTTGAATGTCGAGTAGTGATCCGGGTTTTGTATTTGAAACGACGCACACCACACGAGACTTTTGATGAAATGAAAGAAACTTATTATGATAATGCCCCATCATATGACCTTCTAAAACACTGGCATCGTGAATTCAAACATGGCCGGAAGTCTGTGGAAACAACTCCCAGACGTAGCCGCCCGCCTTCTGCCATTGATGAGGCATCTGTACGTCAAGCTGAGGCTGTAATTTTGGAAGATCGGCGCAGTACTATTCGCCAAATAGCCCAAGATGTCAAGATTAGTACAGGGTCTGTGGAAACTATCATTCATGACCATTTTCATATGCATAAGTTGTCTGCCAGATGGATTCCCAGGTTGCTCACACCATTCCAGAAGCGAGAACGAGTCGAGTGCTCGAGGATTAATTTGGAGATGTGCCAAGAAGATGAGTCAAAGTTTTTCAAAAGATTGATTACACAGGATGAAACCTAGGTCCATCACTATGATCCAGAGACCAAAGCCCAGTTAATGCAGTGGAAGCACTTGGATTCACCACCTCCAAAGGAGGCAAGGGTGCAGCCCTCCACTGGCAAGGTCATGCTCACAGTCTTCTTGGACCAGGACGGAGTAGTGATGACAGATTTCCTGGCAAAGAGTACCACAATTACAGGAGCCTATTATGCTTCACTTTTGAGGAAATAAAGGGAAACTATCAAAATCAAGAGGCCAGGCAAGATTAGCAAAGATACCCTCCTCCTGCAGGACAACGCTCCGGTTCACAACTCGCATGTCGCCAGATCAGAAGCAGGGGCGTATGGTTATGAAATCCTTCCCAAGCCTCCCTACTCCCCTAACCTTGCGCTCTCTGACTTTTACCTCTTCCCGGCCATGAAGTTGTTTTTGAAAGGAAAGCGTTTCCCAGATGATGAAGCCTTGATTTCTGAAGTCACATCGTAGTTGGAGGACCAACCTGGGGTGTTCTACAAAAACGGTCTCCAGAGCTGCATCAAACGATGGGAGAAACGCATAACTCTGGGTGGTTCCTATGTAGAGAAAGACTAATAACTGTGCCAAGTTTCGTTTCTCTACTGCTATGGGAAGTGGGCCAGGGGCATTACTTATTGCACGCTCCTCGTATTTCCTGTCTCTTTAGGGATAATCGCATTATAATTTCCTCGTGCAACATGGGTCCCTGACGTCGATTCTGTCTCTTCAATGTCTGCGCTCGCTTAAGTTAAAATTTTAATCTGCGTTTGTCTAATCCATTAATGACTGGGATTAAAAACTGATCAAAAACAAAGATTTAAGATAAGGAAATTTTGGTGCTTCCGGGAGAGTGGGTGGATATCCGTCTCTTACATATCTGTCACATTCTAATATTTAATAACGTTTTCATTAGTCTTCCATGCTAATGTAATGTTTATGTAGATTCTGCATTATTAAACGCATAGATTGAATGGGCGTGTCTCATCTTAGATACGTACAACAATCTCTTATCTTTTTTTTTTAATTATTTTTGTCTAATGATTCATGACTTACCATGGCAAAAAACACTCGAGTGTTATGGATCGACAGTTGGGTGAACAATACTATGAGAGGATTGAAAGCAATAAATGGAATGAACAAATTTGACGACTGAAGAATTTGTAATCTTCGAGGAAGCAGTTCTGTGGCAGTGAGTTCCACATATAATGAATTCTTAGATATACACTTTTTTCATGGAAATTCCGTTTGATTTTAGGTACTTTTGACTTTTGGCGACATTCGCCTAAGATTAATTGAGCCAGCCTCTCCCGTAGAACATAGTATCCCAAATAAACGTAGACTCCGCACACGGCCAAAATAATTATGGGCAGCCAGTTCCGGGACCAGTGATGAACACATTAGAGCTGTGCACTAATGGTAGTTTTAGCGTTGGCTTTGATGGTACGTAACCACGTCTTCAGCTTGTCTCCCACGACGGATATTTATCCTGGGCCCTCAAAATCAACAGAGTTTAAACAATTCATGTAATAATCTGGTCCCTGTTGGCTTTGTGGCGAGAGTTTAGTTCTGTGCAGTTCTAAATGGTCCACCCTCCCAGGCTTTGTTTTCTCTCTTTCAAAAGGGGTTAATTTATTGTTAATCGCCTGAGGTTCCCTTACCGGGGTATGGCGACGGGGCTGCTCGTGCACTTTTTTTTTACAAGTCAGAGTGCTCCTCTTCAGGAGGCGCTGACTTCTCAATCCCACTTTCCGACCCTGGTGTCTAAGTTCTTGCAGAGAGAGAGAGACAATTAAATAACTCTTCCGGGCGTCTTAGGGTGGTTCTGGAGCTATTGACTCGTGGGTGAATTCTTTTGAGTTGCGGACCGCAGCGTGACCGAACCAACAAATTTAAAAACGCTTGGTTTAAGGCGGGTGATTCAGAATCGCGTCCAAATGTGTGCATTTGCCACATATATTGTGTATTGATTTTGGGCAATAAAGTAATAAAGGAAAATTCCTTGCATTTATTGTAGATAGATGACTTCTAGCAGATTTAATTTGGAATAGTATTTGTTTGTGTCTCACGTTTAATTTTAAATAGCTTCTTCGTGGATAATTTTTTTATATAGTATAGATATTAGTCTATCATGATTAAATTTGAGATAATATTTCCCTCGATCACTTATGCTTGAGTTAGAAATAGTATCTCCATCGATAAACGCACAAATTAATTGGATGCATCTTAAGATTATACAATCTTGTTTTGTTTCATGTTAAATAATGGAAAAAACAGGTTGATTAGAATCTCTGGTCCACGTTTGTCACGCGCCATCTTTCCTTTTTCTTTTCTGGTTCCGTTTTTTTTTCTATAGTTTTTGATTCATTACCCAAATTCTTCTGTAATGGTCCTTGTGCAGGATGTTACTTCTTTTGCGTTCAACATTTTTTCATCTTCTGTTACATAGTTAGAGAGGTTCCGGTAACGTAAGTTGCCAAGACTTTAACAAGATCATGTGTCGATGTGACGTCACACAACAACAAAAAAAGAAGACGTCCTATTTTAATATATAAGCCTCAATTAAAGTAGACGGAATCTAAACTATCTAAACTATGCCACACACTGTCGGATATGGTGTTAAATAAAAATCCAGATCAATTTCAGCCCCCCTCCCCTAAAAAAAGATTTGATTAAGGAATTTTTTGGACGACTCTGCTGTATTTGTGGTATTATGGTGAATGAGAACTCTAGCTAGGATTAGTGTAAATCAATCAAAGGTACATTGATGAGGATGACCACAAACCCCTTCACCAATTTTTTTTATTGGCCTCGTGCCTAATTTTGTTTGGTTGATTTTCTTTGGCAAAATAAAATACATAAATCAGTCTCAACTCAAATTCGGCGTTGATGAACTTCGTTTAATAAATGATTTAACACCTTCTCTCTCTCTCTCTCTCTCTCTCTCTCTCTCTCTCTCTCTCTCCTTTCTCTATGATATATATATATATATATATATATATATATATATATATATATATATATATATATATATATATATCATAGAGAGAGAGAGAGAGAAATAGCATCAATATATATAGCTTTGTCGTTGTGCGTGTCTGTGTGTGAGTTCGTCCCGTATAGAATCAAAAACCGCCCAGCCGATTTTTATGAAATTTCACACAAATATACTTTATGTATGTGCCAGTGTTCTTAAATAGGCTGTGTATCAGAATGTCTCCGATAATTATCGATAATCAAAATAATCCGATGAAAGAAGAAACAGGCGATTTTAACCAAAGTTAATACCTTACGCAACCTAACATCTCAAGTGCATTTGAACAGTTTTATTACCACACAAGCCGAAAGGCCCGACATATAAAATCAACAATAGGTTCTTTGATATGACAGAGGTGCATTCGAAATGAATGTTTCTGTGTAAAGCACATCTCAACCATGATACTTGACTATTTTCATTTTAAACTTATATTCAAGCCATTATCACCGCACAAGCAGTAAGGCAGATCAAATCAAAAGCAGGTTTGTTGACAGGGGCGTGTTCGAAATCAATGTTTCTGTGTAGCGCATAATTGGAGCATGATACTTGACTTTTAGATATTAAATTTTATTTCAAGCCATTATATATAAAAGATAATTTTATAAAATCAACAGTAAGTACTCTACAAAGCATTGTAGGCTACAATCTATTATAGACTACGTCACTGCGGGGAGGCATGTGCAGCTTCCTCTCGGTGCACCGCGATGGGTTCCCAATTAGAGCAGGCAATAAATTGATTTGGTTTTAAAATGACCTATTTAATCGATTTTGATGACAATAAAAATATGATGGGAGTATGAAACATTCGTTGATGATCATTCACTCCTGCTATTATATATATATATATATATATATATATATATATATATATACAGGGACCCGAAAATATTTTTCGGACACTTTAGTATTTGACTTTCCGAGTACCATAGAATGCCGAAATTCCTTCAATAGAATAGCATAAACATATAAAGACAATACCTGTAATAAAAATCGAAGAAAATCGATTAGGTAAGGAAAAATATTTAATTTTCATCATTTTTTACAAAACACACGCAACATTATTTTTTTAACATCATTGACACACAGTTAATAGTCTGTAATATCACCTTTCTTCTCAATAACTTTTATCAATCCCTCTTCATAATGATCAAACATATGCACAATAATATCTCTACGTGTTTCTATCAGTTGTTTTTCGACATCTAGTATTCGTTCTCATAGTTGAGACTCTTTCGTTATTTCAGGTCCATCATAGACGAGTTGCGTAAGCATTTCCCAAACATTTTCCATTAAATTTAGATCTGGGTTTTTTGCAGGCCATTCCAAAGTAGTCATATTCACTTTAGCCATCCATTCTTTCATGAGTTTTGACACATGGATGTTGCAATTGTCTTGCTGTAGAACGAAATCATTCTCCATCTCTCTTCTTATCCTTGGTAGGGCTTTCTCGTCCAGCAACTGTTTGTAGGTTTCGCTGTTCTGTCGTCCTTTTAGCCACTCCAACCATATATTTCCATTAGCAAAGATCATATCCCAAACCATAACTCCTCCTCCCATCTGTCGTTTGTTCAGTACAACAGACTCACCCCTTCTCGACCAAGTACACCATTATCGGGCCTATCAAACTTGAAAAGCTTCTCATCGGTAAATATAACCTTCTTAAAGTCAACATACTTTGTTAACCACCGTTTAGCACACTCCAGTCTTGCTCCTTTGTGTTTCTCTGTTCGTGTAATTTTTTTCTTAGCCTTTTCATATTTCAAACCAATCCTATGCAGCATTCTTTGTACTGTTCAGACGTTTACATCCAATTCACATTTCTCCTACATTTTCTTGCTGTAACTTTTTCTCCAGATATCAAAAGCCGTGTCACAGTCATCTCTATTCTCCTTTCAGTCCTCCTGATAATTGATCTTTTCTGCTCACTCTTCTTTTTTGCTCGGAGTTTGTCTTCAGTATGTATTCGACCGTTCATTTCGACAGAAATCCATGGCGATCCTTCTGATGCTGAGGCCATCTTCCCGCTTCTCCCATGCCAAACAAACGACTTCTTTTGAATGCATTTTATCTCATTAAACAAATGTTTTTCCAGTAGAAGAGAACAGATAATTGATTCTAATGATGACAGCTAAGTGTACAAGCAGAAAATTTGCATACAGCAACATATACATGAACATAGCTCTTAGTAAAATAGGAGTTTTTGTCATGTCCGAAAAATAGTGCCGAGCAAGTTTTCGCAAAAATCACAAAAGATTAAAATTATCAAAGCCAAACTAAAAAAATGATTACACTAGTAGTAGCTGTTCACTCTTCAACAACGTACTTACAATCTCAAAATTTTTTGGCACTAGTAACCAGCTTGAAGTACTTTTTTCAATGTGTCCGAAAAATATTGTCGGGCCCCTATATATATATATATATATATATATATATATATATATATATATATATATATATATATATATATATATATATATATATATACGAGGGTCATTCCAAAAATAAAGGTTCTTTTTTTTTACTCAGAAAGTTGAATAGCTCTGAAAACGGAAGTAGTGCCATTAATACAAACAACTTTTGTTCGCCAGAATTTATTTTCGACATAGTAACCTCCATTCTCAATGCAATTTTGCCAGTAATGGATGATTGCTGTGCATGGACATCTGAAGCACGATTTGTTCCTAAAGTAAATACTATTTTTAACTCAAAATGTAGAAGAACTACGAAGACGGGAATAGTATCATTACAACGAGTGACCTTTTGTGATCTAGAATTTATTTTTCTACATAGTCACTACCATTCTCCATGCACTTGTTGCCAGGAATTCAATGGCGCATCTCTGCTACTGGCACACACCCATGACAGGGTTTTTTTCTTAGAGTTTAACACCGTTAGTATCTGAAACCAAGAGGTGAAATGCTCAGGTCATGAATGCATAAGTAAAGTTAACATGGCAATGAAATTTGCAATAACCAATGATCAATTCGGGCGGGACAAAAATAGGAAGCATCACATATATGTGGGTGTGTTTACTTCCTTTGTCTTTTAGTTTTCCTTGCGTATGACTCCTCTCTTTCTCTCTCTCTCTCTCTCTCTCTCTCTCTCTCTCTCTCTGTCACTCTCACCCCACCCATCCCCACGCACACACATTCACATACACGCACCTCTGTTTCACCTTCCTTCTTTCATGCATCCCTCCTTTTTCTCTGTCTGCGAAAGACATCTTAATTAGTTAATTAGTTTTTCTTATTAATTAATTAAAGTATTATTTTGTCAGTTTCCCGCAAATATGAAAACTTGTGAAGCGGAAATCATGGTGGATTTCTTTTTTCTCTTTTTTTTTTAGGCCGTAATAATCGTTTTAATAATTGTTTTGCTTTCGTCATGAAGAAACGAAAACAGTTTTCTTTAAGCTGTTTACCAAGCGCTGGGCTAAACCATATGACATTCTGGCATTAGACTATTGCTAAAGTGTGGTTCGGATCTGTCCTGGGGAGACACTCTCCAAGAGATTGCCTGCGGTTGTTTTTCTCTCGGCCGCACAAAGTGCCCCTACTTGGTAATGTCGACGGGTTCTAACTATTTCATAGCATTCAAAAGTATCTCTTCGGAGAAACTACACCCCCCCCTTATTCGTAAATTGCAGTGAGACGTGGATAAATATCTTCCCTGGTAAAATACTTTTTGTTTTGTTCTGTTTTGTTTTGTTGTGATATACTCGTGTTCGGCATGTGTGGGAGGGGGTGAAAAAGACACAGAAAGACGAGGCTATAAATCAGTGTCGAAATCTATCAAATGCGCCACATTTTGATCTGTTAAACAATAAATAAATGGATCAACTGTAGTTGAGGGCAACACTAACGATCTTTTTCATTAGGTACTACTTCGAGATGTAAGGGAGGGCGCCACTGTTTTTCTGGATCAAGCAATGTATCCTTGATCCCCTTCTTATAATTATGAGTGTTTAACAAGAAAGCATCAAGTAAATTTTTTCAGTCTTTGGTTCTTGGCTTTTTGACTAGAAACATGTTGATAGGAAGGGAGAGATGTAGTTCATTTAGAAGTTCTAGCTTGAGCAACTTTTATTTTTTTCCAAATCTAAAGTTTCACTTTTGGTGGAGCTAGATTTCCCCACATTAAATTCCGATTGTCTGTTAAATCCCATCCTCGTGGGGAGGTAAATAAACAAGGATTGAGGATTGAACCCTGGTGTTTTAGTAAATACTCTCGCTATTATGCCAAATGTGCCGCTGTTAAGCTTTTGAAAGAAAATTTTCATAAATACGAAGATTACATGGTCGTATCTTATTTCTAGCTACGTCCAAGCAAATCTACAAGAAGTTTTGTCCGTCGGTTGAACTATTACACTGTAAATATACTCACTCATCTCTATAAAAGGCTTGTTGCATTACTAAATTACGGAAGGGTGTGCAAAAATAAATTGAAATACGTAAGTTTCCACATTTGTGTATTTTAGGCAAGAAAATAAAAGCGTCTGTTAAAACTTAAGTTAGATGTGAGAAGTACGTATAAATGTAGTAGCATATGATGAAATGATTCCAGGGAAGCGAGATCGGTTTTGCCTTTTGGCAGTATGATCGAGTACCTGTTTTTTATGAACTGGTTGGAATTGGATGGGAATATGCAGTTCGCCTCGATGTACGTACTGAAAATGTCACTACAACAGTTAACTATATATATATATATATATATATATATATATAGTAATTTATAAAATATATATGGCGATTAAGCTACACTGAATATTCCGCGTTTCATCCACTCTAGGACTCTTCAGGCTTATGCGCGAATTCTGTGGTTGTTTATCGTTTTTGTATGCTCCTCTTCTATTGAGATTAAAATAAAAACGATAAACAACCACAGAATTCGCGCATAAGCCTGAAGAGTCTTAGAGTGGATGAAACGCGGAATATTCAGTGTAGCTTAATCGCCATATATATTTTATAAATTACTAACTAGCTCTACCTACGTATTGAACACTTTTGAAGTAAACACTTAAAGTTTACGCATAAATCTATACTTTCGTATATTAATTTTATGTCAGTAAATTAAGTAGTTATACACACACACACACACACACACACACATATATATATATATATATATATATATATATATATATATATATATATATATATATATATAGTTTATTTTTGTACGTCACTATCCATAAAACACTTTGAACAGATTCATCTTCCACCTGAGCAACCTTAGGAGAATCTTATTAATTATTTACCTGACAGGACCACATCTGAAACAAGCACATCCTTGATCAGGCGAACATATCAAGCATGTTTGCTTCGCTCACCCTACGACAACTCCGATCATGCCATACAATTGAGATATAGACGTATTCGGAAGGATACTTTTTATGGTGATTCCCAAACCAGTGGGAAAACCTGTGCTGTGTTACAATGATGTCTGCAAGCAAGACGTGAGGGCAGATGGCATCGATTCAACAAGCTCAGAGTCCATGGCTGAAAATTGCATCAGCTGGAAAATAGTCGTAAAGGTATGCTCCAAAAGATGTGAAGGGAGACGAGAGATCAAGAACGGAGGGAGGGAAGAGAGTACAGTCGGCAGAGAACTGCAACAAACCTTTTGCAACCAGATGCAACTTACATCTGGGACATATGTAACAAAGCATATCGATTTGAAATAGGATTGCACAGTCACAGCAGATACTGCAATTCGGCAATCGACTAATCTGAGGCGCAAAACTCCATTGTATCCTGAAACAGATGGATGCCAACAACAAAACAATCTCACATCCACAAAAGGAAGGGGAAAAGAACCACATCTCTATAACTGCTATTGACACCACTGTTTAGAGACGTTACTATACGTAGAGCTATACACTTACAACGTTTCAACAAAAGACTCGGCTGTTTGCTGCCAAATAAAAGCCCATAGACCATTTGGTGTGGATGTTATAACTAGATGCACAGATTGAATGGATGTACCTTCAAAATACGCGTTTTATTTTTTGGGCTTTATTTTACTAATAGATGACCACTTATCAAAGTCAAAAGCCACTCGAGGATAGGATGTAATGTGATGTCTGTTTAATGATGAAGAATATTATGAAAG
The DNA here is from genome assembly GCF_053919585.1 of Euprymna scolopes. Classification (NCBI taxonomy): domain Eukaryota; kingdom Metazoa; phylum Mollusca; class Cephalopoda; order Sepiida; family Sepiolidae; genus Euprymna; species Euprymna scolopes. The sequence goes on along the minus strand of NC_136506.1, from coordinate 64,572,913 downwards.
AATTGACAATATTGTTTTATTACTTATGTGGACGATTTATGAGAAGTATTTGTTGACATTAAATTTGAAGACAATCATGTTATAGGGACCTCATGGTAAACTACTCCATAGTTAAAAAATTCTTTAAAATTCTACCTGATGCTATATGCATGGAGGATGGGGTTAGGGTTCAACTATTTCCATGGCGTTCCTCTATCTTATTACGTTTCAACATGGTGTATGAGAAGTACTTATTGACATCGGATTTAAAAACATACACGCTGTAATATGCAGAGAAGCAGTTCGGTGTTAAGATGCTCCACAGATGAAACGCCATTGAAGAGAAACTCTTCATAGAAATTCCGCATAAGTACACAGTAGGAGAATAAAATGTTTCTTCTTCAGTTCTGGTAGTTAAACTAGTTCTGGTTGCATTGAAAGGGACATTCTCACTAGATTGCAAAGTCGATTTTTTTACTCTATCAAAGCAGTAAATACTTTCGTTCGCAGCATCTTTCTATTTACAGTTTTGCCACTCCATATTGGTATGTATCTGACTTATAGAGATATAAATAGTATGTTGTGGAAAAAAATCGGGTAATTTCTCGAGTGATAGAATGATTCAACTACTTTTGCAGCTAGATTAGTAACATATTTGATACAGTTTTCCCATTTTACATGTGGAGTAAAAGTCAGTCATAGATGCTTATCAAAACAAAATGGAAACGAGAATCAACAAACTTGAATTTCAATTGCACTGTTTTTTTTTCTGCGTTTATTTCCATTGTAATGACGTCGAGCAAGGTAAAATAAGAACACCTTGACAGCTACGAAACAAAAAAAAAACAACTTATGTTCGATAAATCGTGTATAATATAGCGTTCGTAATAGATGCCGTTTAAGCAGTAGCATTTTTCATTTATACATGTCCGCACTGATTTTTTCCTTTTGTCTCTATGGTCACAGTATAGTATCTGTTTCTGTCGGGTTTCGCTTTTGCATTATGTTGGCAGTTAGTGGTTGCAACTCTTGTCTCACTCTCACTCAATATGGTGTATTGTTTGACTCGAAACTAAGATATGCATTATCCCAAATATCAGCTCTTTATTAGGGAGGTGGGGTGGTTAAATATCGTTCTATCGTATCTCTTACGGTGGATGTCCAAAGGTTTGTTCTCGGTTATTTTCGCATCAAGCCAGAGCGACCTCCCTAAATCTTACTATATATGATCACATGTAATATATTTAATAGCAAAATAAAATAAGTTCTTTATTCGTACAAAATGTTTGAGTGTTTATATGTGCTCATTTGTCGCTGTATTTGACACCGTCTTTTCGCCGCATTTCATAAGTGGGCGTTGATCGTATCGTCTGTTTAACCAAGACGAATATTATTTTTATACTGGAAGGATAGACGGATGCGTTCGAAAAGTTTTGTTCAAGGTTTTATTTCGAGAGAATGAACTTCGGAAATAGAGAGACTAATGTTATTATAACTAAGTGTTTACTTGTTAACTTTGCTTTCTAACTTGCTGAAATGAGTGACACAGACAGACAGAGACCGAAATAACATTCGCCTTAGATTATTATACACTATTGATCACATCTCGTTTGCATTGTTTCCCGAGAGAGACTGATTTGAAAATATTTTTTTCTCAGCTAAAGAACGTGATGCCATTTGTCGTTGTTCGACCTTTTTTCTACTGTTTGACTGTTGTCCATGCCTTGTCATCATTATTTTATTCAACCCTGTCAACGATTCAGTTTTACAGATCTGGGTTATCATGCTTCCAGTGTGACCGTTGTCAACATTAACACCAGCTGAGTTAATCGCAACTGATGTTGGATGCGTATTATGTAACACAAAGGCTTGATCAGAATCAAGTCCGACTTACTTGAGATCTTAGTGTAGAGCATGCAACAACCTTTTCACATCATCATCGTTGTTCACGTGCAGTATGTGTGTAAATCAGCATAGATATAGATGATTTATGGTAATTCTGACTAAGACTGGCGTAATATCGTAACAATAGCGACCATTTAGATTTTCAGATCAAATTCAATCTGATAAAACCGAAAATCCAAAGCAAAATCTTCATCTTTGTGGGCGGCAGTTTTCTTTCTGTCTCCTTGGTCGACGGCAACATTCCGAGTCCTACAAAGCAACAGGTTTTACTACAATCAGCTAGATTTAGGGTTTTGGATCAGTCACTAATCTGCGTATCACAGAACAAAGCAGTGATAATGCACCATTTCAGTCAGGCAGCATTGGTACGAGTGATTATTTCGGCAAGAAAACTAAATTTGTTGCAGCGACTTGAAACCACATATATTTTTCTCATAAGTTTTTATTTCAGTTTCGATTCAAGCTAATGGACCCAAGTCGTATGGATATATATATATATATATATATATATATATATATATATATATATATATATATATATATATATATATATATTAAAAACAGAACTTTAAAACATAATAATCGAGAGAACATTAACTCTATAATAATATATATGAAATCTGCAAGAATTAAAGTAATAATTAAGTTTACTTTACGACCAAGCTTTGCCGGGCATCCGTGCTAGCTTAGATAAATACTTTTGCAGTTTTAACAAAAAAAGCTACGATAATATCAGAGCGTCTCCATTTACACTGAACATCTACAGAATGCCAACATCAATATATTACATATGAATGGAGTCCCCCGTGGAATTTTCATAGGTCGCGCTAGTAAATTATTATATGATTAGTCTACTTTTAAACACAAACTCAGGTGCATATAGGATTTGTTCAAGTTAAATATAAAAAACCTTGTACTAAACAATTCAACTAGTTTAGAAAATGATTGTTAATATGTGATTGAAGAATATTTGAATATAAAAATTACAGATGAAAAAATAATAATTTTTAGAGAAAAATTTTAAAACAGCAAAATAGATTCATTGATTGATATAATAATTAAATTAATGATTTTGAGCTACGAAACAGTTTCTGTTAAGAATTGTAAATGCCAACGTAATTAAAGGAATAAATTGTAAGATGGTCAACATCATGACATTTGCAATACAGAATTTTGTCAGTTGTTTGCTATATACTCTGTAATTACATTGAGCTTCATAAAATAAATATTAGTATATAAAAAAGGTGAAATATCATTGAAAAAGCATATATATATATATATATATATATATATATATATATATATATATATATGCCTTTTCTATGTAGTTACTTTCAATAAGAACAGTAAACTACATAGAAATGTTTGTTTCTTTTCCGAAAGAATTCATCAAGCTCAGTGATGTGTATTGTACTTTTCTTCGGTATATTTTCATTTTACTAATAAGCTTCATTCGCGTATTGAGTACTCTTGAAGTAAATGCAGGGTATATAAGTGTCATATATTATTTTATAGTGTAAGTGTGTGTACATGAAATGGTTATATTTATCCATCTATACGTTTCTCCCCTTTTCTTTCTATACCCCCTTCTCTTTCTCTTTCTCTATCTCTCCCTATATAAATAATCGCTTGATTGAGAAAATGATGATGATGATCATCATCATCATAATCATCATGATAATGATGACGAGGAGGAGGAGGAAAAAGAGAGGAAATTGAACAAATGGCTCATCATCTTCTTCCCATCTTTCCCACGCTATACCTGAGCGTCATCGACCCGATTAGCAATCCATTTGCATCAGCATCTCCAATTCCACACTGAAAACCTCCTTCAGAAAATGAAGAATTCAGCTAATGGCCGCAACGAAAGGTCCATTCTGAAAGACGTTCACTAAAAGACCGTAAGAACCTCGTGACTCATGTATTCAAAACTTTCGCGTTGGATGCAGCGCTTAGGGGTCAGCAGGAAATAGACTGAATTGGAATCGGCTGATTGGAATCCGATTGGAAACTTCTTGGGAACTTCTCCTGAAAAAGAAGGCCAATGTGAAAGGATCCGCACAAAAGTCGATTCTTTTTTCTTTTTCTTTTAAGAAAGGGCATTTTGTCATCTGTTAATGGAATTGCTCCGACCATCTTGCAGGATTATGAGTCGATGGAAATAGATTGGTAAAGTGGTGGGGGTTAGTAGCTGGAATCTAATTATAAGAAATTATTTAGGAATATCCGGTTGTTATTGGTTAAAGGCAATTAACGTGAATTTGAAGATATTGCCTTCCGCCATTTTAGATTTCTACTCGATTTATGAAAGTCGTTTATAAAAGTATTCACAAAATGTCGGGATTCTATTGCGTAGGTAAAACTGAATGTGTATTTATGTGTAAGTGTAACATTTTATATTAAACAAAACTTCGCATCGGGTCGTTTTCATAAACGCACATGCACACTCTCAGCGGTGAACGATCAAGGACCAATTAAAATAAAGTTTTTGATATACATACATGTGGGTGAGGTTACACGTGCTGAACCTTTCTCGTTGTCTTCTCCTTACCGTCTTTTATGAGTGGCGGTGATCATCATGTGGTTGTTGACAACCTGGGCTGTTTAACGAAACGAATAAAATTACTCGTGCATGTAATACAATGGAGAATTGCTGAGTTTTCAAAGGGTTTATTAAAAAAGAAAGTTTGCTCGTTGAGTGAGAGACCAGGTAACTAATTAATTATTACTTACTTCATTGTCTAAACTTAGTCTTAAGTATCATTCAGATCCACATTATTTGCGCGTACTGTTAATTTTAAAGAGACCATGTGATAGCAGGTAAAGTACCATGTCCTGATCAGGCGCCAACCAGGGGTGATATAACAGTTTCGTTTGCTGTAGCGGTACTATCACCACTGGTGCCAGCAATTTTTGTCGCCGAACAGAGTATAAATACAACATTTGTTCATCTTTGCAGCTTCTTGCATTGAAACACATTTTCCTCTTGGCAGTTCATAACAAAACTTATCATCGACGCTTGCCGCTTGATATCACGCAAAAGCTGGTGTTATAAATGGGAGTGTTGGCATATCATGACTATTAATGACTTGCAGAAGATTATGCCTGAAGACGAATACGTGTGTGTAGTACATTGATGACGGAAGTAGTGGAAAAATGAGGATCTCGTAGTTGACTTGACGTCGACATTTTATTTACAAGGAGGCAACACATATAATGATACAAAAAGCATTTATCAGTCTTAGTCCGCTATTGCTTGAGTTTGCGTGTCACAGATATCACGGACAGACGTAATATATCTCAATCTTCATTTACCCGGATTCAAAGTCATCCTTTTGTTGGCGCCTGCCAGCGTCTTCACATGAGTGAAAGTAAAAGGGTAACTTCACCTGAAATAAAAAAGGAGTTAGCTCCCCTTGATCTAACAGCGGGAAATAGTAATTTGTTGCCCATATTTTAACCAAATTAAGTTTTATGCTTGTTGATCTGTGGTTTGAAAGAAATTCAAAGCACTTTCAAAACTGGAGGAACAGCTATGCTAATTCTGAAGAGGGAGGAGAAGACCGAGTGTCCTGAAAGCACATAATATCTCACCTTACTGAGCATCGCAAGGAATAGTCATTGATTTGTGATGTAGTCTGCATGCAACAAAGTGTAAAAGTTTTTCTTTAACTTGAAAATCTCCTGCTCTCTCGGAAGATACAACAACATTCTTTTCTAATTTGGCTGAGCCTAATCTCGTATATCTATTCGGATAATGTGCACTGAAAATTGTAACAAAAATAGACAATCACTTTTACTAGAGTCTATGGGCACTACGAGCCAAACTTTTAGTAATATTATCATACGCAAATGACCACTGTGTGTAGTTTTTAACGCTAATGCATACTGAAAGCAATATCAATTGTTTTGAACTATTAAAATCGTTTATTTATCTTTTATTATCGTTTAAATTCATATTTTGAAATATAACATATTTCATGAATCGATGACGCCACACCAAATCTATAATTATTTTACAATGATAATGGTTCCCGGGCATGTTAAGTACAATTTCTTTTACACAGCAGTGTTACAAAAGGCTAAAATTCAGTCTCCCGAGCAATGCAGCATTTAAACACGTCTGCTTTATGTAGGATATGGAGTGCTTTGGGATTAACATATACCACATTCTAATTGTAATACTGTACCATTACTATTCTTGAACCCGGACAACTCCGAGTATCTTTTTTAAGGAAAGATACTCGAAGTTTCCCCGAATGAAGTAATGAAGATGAATAAAAAAAAATAAAGGAAAGAAAAGAAATAGAAAAAATGAAAAATAAAAACGAATTAAAAAAATAAATGAAATCGATGATTGAAATAAATGAATGAAAATACATGAATAAAAAAATAAACGAATGAATAAATGAATGAAAATAAATGAATAAAAAATAAAGGAATGAAAAGAAATAGAAAAAATGAATAATAAAAACGAATTAAAAAAATAAATGAAGAAAATTATTGAAAAAATGAATGAAAATGCATAAAGGAGAAAATGAATTAAGTAATAATGAAAAAAATGAATAAAAAATAAAAGGAAAGAAACGAATAAAAAATAAAGGAAAGAAAATAAATAGAAAAAATAAAAACGAATTAAAAAAATAAATGAAATAGATGATTGAAAAAAAATGAATGAAAATACATGAATGAAAAAATGAACCAATGAATAAATGAATGAAAATAAATGAATAAAAAATAAAGGAAAGAAAAGAAATAGAAAAACTGAATAATAAAACCGAAATTAAGAAATAAATTAATTTTTTTACTTTTAGACAAAATTTAGACATGTACAGAATTATATAACAATTACAAAAGTACGGTGAATGTTATTCTCCTGTACAATATGGGATACAAACATACCACCTGCTCTACCTAGAGTATTGAGAACTTTTACCATAAGATGGTAAATATAATACTGTATTATTACTATTATATCTTCAATGCCATGTACCTTTTCTTGTATATAACAGTATCACAAAAAGACAGTAAATTTCTTTATCCCGGGTAATGTGACATTTAAAAACAGGACCATGAGCACTTTAAATTCTATATATACTATTTACCAACTCTAATACGGTTTTATTATTTCATTACTCTCGGGGAAACATCGTGTATCTTGTCTAGTATGTGACACTGAAATAAAGCTTTTTCAATATTGTGAAGTTATTGTTCCCTGGCCAACATACCATTTAAACACATTTTCACTATCAAGCATATTGAGCATGTTTGTCATAAGATATAATACTTTCCAAAAGTAATGCTGTATTATTATTATTATTATTATTATTATTATTATTATTATTATTATTATTATTATTATTACTCTTGCACAATACCAAGTACCTTTTCTTATATACAAGCTATATTTTAAACTTATTAAACAAAATTATAATAGGTCAGTTGGTAGAAATTCACAAAGTCAGATATTTACACGTACGGGCCGAAAATGGCTGAAGTACCTTAAACCTTTCGTTTTATATTTGTAATGCGTAGCGCCTAATAATAAGCCATGTCACATGTGGGCAATTTTACTGTTATCGTGTTTTTTTTATGTTTATTTATTTTTTTTTCTCTTGTTTTCGTTTAAGGAGATTGTTTGTGTTTCTTTTCAAAACATATAAGAAAGTATCGACAAAAGCCCGAAGAGAAAAGCGGCCGAGACATCCCGCTATTATGGAGTGAATGCGGATTTGATGAAATGTTTAAATGGCCTTCATTAAAAAATGGTTTTCTCTTGAAGCGAACATTTCTATTTTCGTCTGAAACTCATTTTGTTTGTGTGAAACAATTTCAAAGACTTACACCGGATGTTGTTTTGACTACGCGACCTAACACAAAGAGAACAAAACGCATCTGCTGGTTTTGTGAGAAAAAGTGTAAATGACTTTTTCAGTAGTTTCTTGTCCTCATTCTTCTTCTTCTTCTTCTTCTTCTTCTTCTTCTTCTTCTTCTTTGTTTACTCCTCATTTTCTTTCTTCTTCCTCTTTGATTCTCTACATCATTTTATTTCTGCTTCTTCCAATTATTTTTCTTTTTTCTCTTCCTCGTCTCTTTGTCTTCTCTTTTTGCTCCTTCTTCGATTATATTTTCATCATTACATTCTTTGCATTCTCCATCTTCTTGCATTTTATTCATCCTTTACTCTTTCTAATTCTTCATTTATTTATTTTTTTCCTCGACTTCTTTTATTTCTTTTTAGTTTTTTTTTTTTCTCTTTCTATACTACGTCTATTTCTATTACTTCTTATTTTTTCTTATATTTTTTTTCTTCAAAATATTGTTTTTAATTTTCCCTTATCCTCCATTTTCCTTTTATTCTCTTTCTTGGTGGATAACGGTTGTTAATAACATAGACTGGGAACCTGGATGTTTCATGTACAAATCCAATCCATTTCACAGACATAAATTCACTTAGGATGTTGGTATTTTTCATGCTCTCTTCTCTCTCTCTCTCTTCTCTCTCTCTCTCTCTCTCTCTCTCTCTCTCTCTCTCTCGTAACTACACGATTTCTTTCTAGAAAGATATCGGGGAAACCAATGGCAATAATAAAATTTTCTTATTCATAAAATATAATGAATCATTTTTTCTTCTAAATTTGTCTATTTACTTTTTTTACTCAAATCTATATCTATAAAAGTGAACGTGTCTATGTGTCTGTGTGTCTGTGTGTGTACATTTCCCTACGCAATACCTCTGTCAATTTACAGTCTACAGACTCGAAATTTGATATACAGGGTACTGAGATTTTGGAAAATCTTTGAGATCGGTTTTCGGCCAGAAATTTCGCTGTTAAGGAGTTAAAGTTCAACGATTTGACCTTTGAGAACTCTACCAAACTCCTCCGACAATTTTGGGTCTAAACACTTGAAATTTTAGATATAGGTCCCTTGGGCATGGATTTAACTTAATAACTTGATTTGAGCTCAAAACAATAAATGTTAAAGGGTCATAATATCAGTCAAAGTTTTAAAAAAATTGACCACTGCGGTCTCTACTAAATTACTCAGACAATTTCTGGTCTAAACATTTGAAATTTTACATAAAGAGTATTTAGAGATAGGACAAGCTTTTTTATCGGTTTGGATTGAAAATGTTTACTTACCAATATATAAATGTATATGTATGTATGTTTGCATGTCTGCCTAAAACTTTCGACAGAGCTGACGGATTTTACCAAGATCAGTATCGTTTTGAAGTGCGACCTTTCAGACGACAAATTGGCTAAAAACATTAATATCTTCACCTTCAACTGAGCACATTTCTACAGAGGGGGGCGCTTTTTCGCCGATATTTTTGAAAGTCATCCTCTCCTTTCTCCTTAATTTAAGCATAAGTCACTTCCGGTTTGGCGGTGGTCGTAACAGCAAAGACGTCAGGTTTTTTTCCGTCCTTTTCCTCCTTCGCGGTACGGGTTCGAGCCTGCATTCCTACTATCACTTGATTTTTTTTTTTTTTTTTTTTGCTCAACAGACACATCCAAACAACGGGCTGAAATGCTAGTAAGTAATAAACTTCAAAATTAGCAAAATCTGACCATTGTCTCTAATGGGTATGAAACTCGGTATAATATTGGGACATGCGGTCGACATGTAACTTAATTGTATTATCTCAGTTTAATATTTTATCTAATCTCCATTTACTTATCTTCCTTTTTCTTCTTTCTTTTTCGTTTTACTTATTTGACTCCGCTTTTTATTTTATTTTTTCGTCTTCTTTCCCCTTTCTTCGTCTTCTTTTTTTCGTCTTTATTCAATTTCATTTAAAATTTATACTTGCCTATTCTTTTTTATTCTTCTGCCTTTTCCTTCTACTTTTTCTCTCTTTTTTTCATCCAACTTCGCCCTTTTCTTATGTTTATTTTTTTCTTATGTTTATTTTATGTTTATTTTTATGTTTATTTTTTCTTATGTTTTTTGTGTTCATTTTTTTCTTATGTTTATTTTTCTTCTTGTTTTCCTTGTTCTTTTTATTTGTCGTTTTATTTATTCTTGTTCGTTTCCTCTTTCTTCTCCTTATACATTTTTTTTCTGATTCATCAATTTCTTTCGCTTGTTTACCTCCTTCCTTCATTTTCGCCATTGTGTTAGTAGTAGTAGTAGTAGTAGTAGTAGTAGTAGTAGTAGTAGTAGTAGTAGTAGAAGAAGAAGAAGAAGAAGAAGAAGAAGAAGAAGAAGAAGAAGAAGAAGAAGAAGAAGAAGAAAGCACAGTTTAATTTTCTCTTCTTTGGGCATCTTTTCATCTTTCTACCCAACCTTTAAATTTAGATTTTTTCGTCTCCATCTACTGCCACCCGGTTCCCCCACCCTGCCAGTTTGTCACCCTGTTTGTTTACCCGGGTCTGTTAACACACCTCAACGCACATCTACCAACACGATCTATCCACCCGTGATTCTCGATCCGACAATGCCCTTTTCTACTCATTAGTTTGCTTCTTTTTGTCAATATAATATCTACGAAACTCCGCGGGGAATTTCAATACGTAGAAAACGTTCAATAGAAAACGAAATCTTACACACAATTAGGTTTGTTAAGTTGCGTCCTATCGTATCAGGTAGGGACTTCGTCTGTCTCACCATCGATCGCTTCGTCTGTCACATTTTCATCGCAAACGATATTTTTTTCTTCTTGTTGACTACTAAGACTTCTACTTTGGGTTAGTTTGTCTTTTTTTACTTCCATATCTCAGATGATGTTTGTTTCCCAATACTGTCCGTGTGACAATATTACTGCATTGAAAGAAAAGGGGGGGGTTAATGTGAAACTTTGGATTTCTGTAAAGTAACTCGTTATTTAACTAGCGAAAAGCTAAATCAAATGGAAACGAAAAAAAATAGTAAATCTAGTTGACAAGCGAGCTGGCTGGCTTGTTTGTAATCGGCGCGAGTCAGTAGACAGTGATTGAGGACACATCCCAGATTTTGAGAAAAGTGAAATAAATTCTATTTTTGAAGGATGCATTGTTCATATGACGATGCGCTTGTGAGTGGGGCTGGCGTATAAGAAAACAGTTAAGAAATATGTGAGATACAGTGAGAGAGGAATCCCTAGTCTTCTGGGTTAACAGAAAGAGTGAGTTTGAAAAGGATCGGACAGTGCCGAATTGCCATGCTTAATTCTATACAAAATATAATCGGCTGTATTTTTGGGTCAAGAAACTTCATTCTGCCTGCCACTGGGATCCAAGAGTTGAGACAAAATCAGGACTTAACGACAAACAAAAATCCCCCAGAACTCGATAATCAAACCAGCACAAACACAAGTTTAATTTTCTCTTCTTTCGGCATCTTTTCATCTTTCTACCCAACCTTTAAATTTAGATTTTCTCGTCTCCATCTACTGCCACCCGGTTCCACCACCCTGACAGTTTGTCACCCTGTTTTTTTTTACCCGGGTCTGTTAGCACACCTCAATGCACATTTGATTAAAGAGTAAATTTAGGAGGATTTTTTTTTTTCTTATACAAACGTAACATTGTAACTTTTACTCAGAATAATTATTTTTTATTAAAAAAAAGAAAGAAAAATTGTACAAATTGTTATTTATTTTTCTTGCTTAAAAATCGCCTCTGCTTCTTAGTACAGTACAACTTTGATGACCAACACCTAACGAAACGGGACCCTTTGACACCTGCTTTCTTCATCAGAGTGGCACCCTTTTTGCGACAGGTACCAAGTAACCACCTGAAATCTAGGAACGGCCAAGGTCGGGGACGTCACTAAGAGGAAGTAAAGGAGTACACAGGGACTATTTGTCTATTTGCTTAAAATGCAGTCATTTGCATAGTTCCCAGTGTATTCTTTTTTAGGATAGTTTGCTATATTCACCTATTATGTAATTTACCGTTTTGTCGCTTTGTACAGGATTATTGTTCTTCTTCTTATTATTATTATTATTATTATTAGTAGTAGTAGTAGTAGTAGTAGTAGTAGTAGTAGTAGTAGTAGTTAAATTATTCCATTGTATAAAGTGCATGGGCAATCATAATATTTAAATTGATTAATGAGCTTTTGGAAAACTAAATCTTCAACATATAAATAACTGCAACAGCAGTGACAATACCACTGTCACTAGGCAAGCAATTGAAGTGGCATTGGTTTGTAAAGCACAAATGGTATGCTCATGTTCTTGTCCATTGCAAATGCTATTTTATAAATAAAGTGTGTAAATATCCACCCTCTTATTCTATCTGATATAAGTTACCGAAAAGAAAATGCATACGCATATGTTGCTCACAGTTTTGATCCTATAAATATTTTGCCGTCATTTTTTTTATAGCATCGACGCAACAGTATATGGTAAATAGATAAGAGTTTAAAGTAGTTTGCTTGAAACATTGTTTAGTGTGTATATAAAGGAAATTTGTGTTTACAGAAGGCAGAACAATGTAACGGATAGACTCACACTGAAACAACTTAAGGTATAATAGTGGAACCGGCCATGCAGTTTCACTTTATTGAATCGGTATATGTGTGTATATGTACAATTATATATATATGTGTGTGTGTGTGTGTGTGTGTGTGTGTAACAAAAGTGAGTACACCCCTCACATTTCTTCAAATCTTTAAATATATATCTTCATAGAACAACACTGAAAAAATGACTTTTTTACACAATGAAAAGTAGTCTGTCTGCAGCATATATAACAGAGTTACTATATTTTCCCCTCAAAATAACTCAAAATATAGCCTGTGTGTTTTGAGTCATTGTCATCCTGAAATATTGCTCTGCGACCCAGTTTCTGCAGGCAGGTGATCATGCTCTGCTACAGAATTTGACAGAACACGTTGGAGTTCATGTTTCCCTCAATTAAATGTAACTCTCCAATAACTACAGCACTCTTGCAGCCCCAGACCATGACATTCCCATCACCATGCTTGACTGTAGGCATGATACATATATATTTGTGGATGTGCCTTTTAATTATATATTTGGGCATGTGCCTTTTAACTATATATTTTGGCATGTACCTATTAATTATATATTTGTGCATGTGCCTTTTAATTATATATTTTTGCACGCGCCTTTTAATTATATATTTTTTCATGTGCCTTTTAATTATATATTTTTGCATGTGCCTTTTAATTATATATTTCTCATGTGCCTTTTAATTATATATTTTTGCATGTGCCTTTTCATTATATATTTTTGCATGTGCCTTTTAATTATATATTTTTGCTTGTGCCTTTTAATTATATATTTTTGCATGCGCCTTTTAATTATATATTTTTGCATTTGCCTTTTAATTATGTATTTGTGTATGTGCTATTTAATTATATATTTTTGCATGTGCCTTTTAATTATATATTCTTGCATGTGCCTATTTATTATATATTTGTGCATGTGCCTTTTAATTATATATTTTTGCATGTGCCTTTTAATTATATATTTTTTCATGCGCCTTTTAATTATATATTTTTGCATGTGCCTTTTTATTATATATCGGTGCATGTGCCTTTTAATTATATATTTTTTCATGTGCCTTTTAATTATATATTTTTTCATGTGCCTTTTAATTATATATTTTTGCATGTGCCTTTTCATTATAGATTTTTACATGTGCCTTTTAATTATATATTTTTGCCTGTGCCTTTTAATTATATATTTTTGCAGTTGCCTTTTAATTATATATTTTTGCATTTGCTATTTAATTATGTATTTGTGCATGTGCTTTTTAATTATATATTTTTCATGTGCTTTTTAAAAATATATTATTGCATGTGCCTATTTATTATATATTTTTGCACGTGCCTTTTAACTATATATTTTTTGCATGTACCTTTTAGTTATATATTTTTGCATGTGCCTTTTAACTATATATTGTTGCATGTGCCTTTTCATTATATATTTGTGCATGTGCCTTTTAATTATATATTTTTTGCATATGCCTTTTAATTATATATTTTTTCATGTGCCTTTTCATTATATATTTTTGCATGTGCCTTTTAATTATATATTTGTGCATGTGCCTTTTAACTATATATTTTTGCATGTGCCTTTTAATTTTATATTTGTGCATGTGTCTTTTAGTTATATATTTTTACATGTGCCTTTTCATTATATATTTTTGTGCATGTGTCTTTTAATTATATATTTTTGACGTGCCTTCTAATTATATTTTTGTGCATCCTTGAAGGCAACTCATGGGCTGAAAATATTGACCAATTGCAAGATAATTGTGCATTCAAGGTGTATCTTTCAAGGCGTTGTATGTGATATTGAACATTATCACATCGTTCAAAATTTGTATAAAAATGAATAAAAAGGTAAGACGACAATGAATAAATAACAACAACAAAAGGAAAAAGAAAGAAGAGAAAAACTTTAAAATTAAAAGCTGGTTCCTCCTTGTCAAACTTTCACGGCAAGTATTCGTCTTCTGCCACAATTGCAAAGAGCGTTATTTTCTTCCTCCGTGTTTCTAATAGCAAACGGAATTGCCATGAACAAGACATTATTTCATTACTTATAATTTTCAATCTGCTTTTAATATTCTTCATCATCCAGTTATATTTCAAACTAAAATGTGACTGAGCAAATAGAGCGGCATTCAAAGCTGCGTGTTTAAATACGCGGATATATCTAAATCGAAACAAAAAGGGAAAAGTGATCAAATGTAAGGCAACGTCAACGGATTATGAAATCGATTGAGGGTCTAAATCCCCGAAAAGCCAATATTGAGATTAAAAGACAGATTAAATATTAATAAATAAATTCGTGTTTTAATGCCAACGAATCAAGCCAAACAAAAACGCACATTGGCAAAGATTTTGCGATCAGATTCTTACGACATTCAGGTTCTTTAATTTAAATTTATGACTGAAAATCCATCGAAAAACTATTTTCACATTTCTCCATTTTTATTTGTTGTTTAATTTCGTATGTTTTACTGCGTAATGAGCCTTTTTGGGGATTATTTATTATTCAATTTTTGAAAGATTCAAACTAGTTCGTTTCGCAAAGATCGTTGCTTATTAAAGCAATAAGACAGTATCATAACCTTTTGAAATACTATATATATCTATAATATAAAGCTGATTGTGTGTGGGGGGGTATGAATAGGCTCCTATATGGTTGACTATTTTTAAAAAAACTGATTAAATATAATGATAGAAGATGTATCGAGACACAGGAATGGGTATGTTTGAGCTGGCATAATGATGATTCATTAAAATTGTGGCGTCTGCGTTCGCGCCTGGTCCACAAAGTATGGAAATAAAAAATTTAAAAATTAAAAAAAAAACGTTTACAAGTGTTTTTGATATAGATGTACATAATAATAATTTGATAAGTACGTTTTAACTTAAATAGGGATGGTATAATAAAATTGTGGGGTCTGCGTTCGCGCCTGGCCTCCATAGAATGGAAATAGGCACAAACTTTAATAAAGACTTTTCATATCTATCTATGTAAATATACTTTGATAATTATGTTTCAGTTTGAAGAAATATGGTATAATAAAATTATGGGGTGTTCGTTCGCACCTGACCTCCATATAATGGAAATATATCACAAAGTTTAACAAGGTTTTTTAATATAGATCCACAGAATATTGTGATAAGTGTTGCAGTGGTATAATAAATTATGGGGTTTATCTATCTTATTTTTACTTTCATCATATTTTGCTTTGGTTTTGATACCCCCAAATTCAACCCAAATTTACAACCCTTCCTTTTCATAAAAGATCATATTTTCATAAATCAGAGTCCATTTTCTGTAGGCTGTTTTGAACCCAGTCAACGACGGGTACTTTTGATAGTATATATATATATATATATATATATATATATATATATATATATATATATATATATTATCATATATGTATATATTTATATATATTATCATATTTATATATATTTATATATATTTATATAGATTACCATATATATATACATATATATATACATTTATATATTTATATATATTACCATATATATATATATATATATATATATATATATATATATATATATATATATATATATATATATATATATATATACTATTCAGACAAAAAGACACATACACAGTTATTTGAGTTATTTGAATGAATATCTTTTAGCAGTTAATAAATTAATCTTTCGGGCTATTCATTTTTAGTTTGTCATATATATATATATATATATATATATATATATATATATATATATATATATATATATATATAAGATGTAAAATATTTCCGTAGATAATAACAGTAATCAATTAAAATGATGTAATAAAAATGAAACTTACTAAAAAAAATCTTAAAATTTAATTACCGTCACTCTCTAAAAATAAAGATGCCAACAAAAAAGTAGGGCGTGAAAAAAAGGTGGGCGTAACTGATTGGTTGGTTGGCTTGTTTGCTCTCTCTCTCTCTCTCTCTCTCTCTCTCTCTCTCTCTCTCTCTCTCTCTCTCTCTCTCTCTCTCTTTCTCTTTCTCTCTCTCCCTCTCTCTCCCTTCTTTCCCTTCTTTTCCTCCTCTTCTCCCTCCCCTTAGTATGTAAATGGTTTTTTTTATCAAAAAGTTTCGAATTTGAGTTTAGATTTTCCATTCCGGCTATCATGGTGGACTGAGTTTATTTTGAGCACGTTGCTCTAAGTTTCTAAATTGTAAATTAAAATGAAGCCTACCCCCACACACACTCCATCGCCCAGGCGGAATGATTTCTTTTTATTTTGACTTCATTACAGTTTAATTTAAAAGATAAATACATGTGGATGAAGTATACCTAACTGTGAATGTTAATCTATTTCTAAATGAATAAATGCGAAAGTTTTTCTGTCATCATTCCTAAACGAGTTATTCTTATTTAAATGAATAATACACCTACTTTATATATATATATATATATATATATATATATATATATATACATATACACATATATATATATATATATATATATATATATATATATATATATATATAGTATTGACCAACTATCCAAAGACACTTATTTGAATAACTATTTTAAAACAGTTCATAATAAATTTATATTTGAATATTATTCCTTTGTTATTGTCGTAAATTAAGGTACAGAATGACATATTTCGTTTAATCTTGCTAAGACTCTTCTTGTGTTTTTTCAATTGTAGGCGTGTCCCTTTTTTCCTGAGATGCTCATGGGTGTATGGGCTTTGTTGTCTTAAAACATGCAAT
The DNA here is from genome assembly GCF_053919585.1 of Euprymna scolopes. Lineage (NCBI taxonomy): Eukaryota > Metazoa > Mollusca > Cephalopoda > Sepiida > Sepiolidae > Euprymna > Euprymna scolopes. Next base: position 64,555,841 of record NC_136506.1, on the reverse strand, counting down.
AATAACTTCATACAAAAAAAAAGACCGACAAGAAATATTTAAGGTTTTGGATAGTTTTTATGCACAATAAATGTTCGGTTTAAATTTGAGTGCTAAAAAATTCGATTTTATGCTTGGAAGGAAAGAGGAAGGGAGGAACTGAAAGATTAATGTTTTCAGAGATACTTATTGTTTCTGCCAGGTAATATCTTCTTTTCAATTTTTTGGTAGTTTTTAGCAGAGAAGTGTTGTCGGCTTTACCTTTGAAAGCATATTTTTTGTTCGCTTGATGCTGTGTCTGTCTCTTGTCCTTTTATTTTTACTTTCCTTCGGTTCACAAAACCTCGGCTATTTATCTCTCCTAACCGGCTCCAACAATATGCCGACAGTTCATACTTTATTTTAGGCGCACATGTTTCCCATTGATAAGATTAAATTTTTATTATTTTTTTTTTTCTAATCGGCCTTTCTTTATCATCAAATCTTTTTTTTTTTTATTGTGATTCATATATTACATATATTAGATCCATTGCTCCCTCTGATTCTCGTAATGTCGGTTCTCTCTATTGTTCACCTTAGGCTATTCTCCATCTTTACAATTTACTACCAGACCGTGTTGTTATCATACTTAATTGACTCATTGAAAAGTTCGTTGTTATCATATTTAAGCGGGTGAATCTCTGTCGTATTGAAGAGTTCTTGATAAAATGCAGAAACATATCTGTAATTTAATTAATCTCATCCTTTCTTCTTCTCTACTGCCTCTCTCTCTCTCTCTCTCTCTCTCTCTCTCTCTCTCTCTACTGCCTCTCTCTCTCAGACGTAATGTTGCTAGTCTCAGTCTTTTCCGTAATTACTATCACGGCATGTATTCTTCAGAATTGTCTGGCCAATTGCTTGCTTCTTTGATCTGGCTCGTTTAACTCGTTAACTCAGTGGCCTTCGTCAATTTGCTGTGTTGATAACACATTGCAGTACAGCTTTCTATTTCAATAGCTTCTTTCCAAGAACCGCAGACTTGTTGAACTCGCTTCTTACTGACTGTTTTCCTCCTACTTATAATCTTGGTCTTTTCAAGACTAAGGTCAATAGGCATCTCCTGTTTTCTCGATAACCATCTTTTCGTTCTTGTTAGCACATTCTCTGAAGCGATAAAAACATTATTGTTTAGATGCAAAATGGTTGCGTCGATATTTACAACTGTTAATTAAAGTGATTTAATCTAAAAAATGGATAGCTTACTAAAAAACTAATTTTGAAATAAAACATCGCTCGCTAATATTATTACTTGCCTTCTCCCGTTAATTTTTTATATTCTTTTTTAAATTCAACGATTCTTTAGATTCGTAGACAAAACGTTTCGCATTTGTTTACAAAAGTTCTTTTCCAGATTTTAGAGAGACTCACGTAAATTTCAACAACTAAATTGTAAGTTTAAAAAAAACAGATATCCCCCCACACACACACACAGACCCCCCCCCCAATTCTCAGGCGAATTGATTTATTCTTTTTTTTTTATTTCATGACAGGCTTATTTAAAAGATATCAAAATTACCAACATTTTAATGTTTATCTATACGAATAAATGCAAAAGATTTAGTCGATGAACCTTCCGACTTTCTTCGGGTAAGTCCTAATGAATCAAAAAATCTGTTCGAAATTTAAACCCGTTATTTAATCCATGAGAGTAACTTGCTCTTGTTCCGTCAGTCATGTCTGATTTAAAATCTTAACTAATTCGTAATTATGCTCTGAGGATTGAATCTTCAATCTGCAGAAGTCTGTTACTGATAACTGATAACTTGGCACTTTTATCCGTTGTGCTATGGATTCTTGTACAAGACGCATCTGAAGAAGCTCGAAGGTTATATTGACCAAAAGGTTGTGAGAATAAAATCGAAGATGAGGATAGTATTTAGAATAATTAAAACGATATGAATTATCAATCCTCATCTCAAAACTTTCGAAAGAAAATTCATTTAGTTGAAACATTTTTTATAAAAAAATAAAATGTTCTTTAGACATACGTGCACGGTGTCTATATGAGTTGGTGTCGCCACATTCTGTAGTGTTTGCTATAGAAATAAGCTTCTTTTTTTCATAAAGAAAGAGAACACAAGGAGACGTTCGCTGAGACTTTTCTTCAGAGTTTTATTTAGAGCCAATTGACTCAGGAGAGAGAGACCCTTTAACAATTAAAATGATTGACGAACATTGCCAGAAACATCGAAGTAAAATTCGCTAAAATATCAAATTTTCTACATTTTAACACATTTCTTTCTTCCAGCTTGAAAAACATAATATCGTTCTTCATATCACTCCGTTTTGTCTACAGAATTTCACCGGCAAACCACTGCCTTAACTTACGTCACTTATCTCTGTAAACGATTCTGTCACTTTGAACCTTGTCAAAATTCACACTAGCTAACTTAATCGAAATATGCTCCCTTATATGTAACACTGAATTTGTAACATCTCAGTTTCAGCGCTCTCACTCTATATATAAATTTTCAGTAAAATTCGCAGTAGAAGTTTTACTAATCTAACAGTGTTAGAAATGTATACCGAGAGAGAAACTTGAATGCCACTAGAGAGAAACTTGAATGCTTACAAGACACTATCCTCGAGTGCCTAAAGTCTCTCAGTATAGGGGTTCGCCAGGACACTCTGGCATGAAGATATTTTTCTGTACAAGTAAACCCTGACTAAATATTCATAATTACATATCAGGTTGACAAGAAAGTTCTTGCGGTTTTTGATTTTTTTAAAATTCAGATGAACATATCTCGACTTAAAAAAAATTTATTGATCGAAATCAGAAGCTCCATCACAATCAACACAGTTTTACCAACACAAAAGTGTATTTATGCCAATAACGTAAAAATCTTGCGTTCTAGTGGCAATGAAGTCGAAGAAGGTGTTTTTTTTTTTTTTGCATCGCTTAAGTTTTTGAAGTATTTCTCACGCTTAAAGTTATTGAGATGCTTTAAAAAGTGGTAGTCAGTAGATACGAGTTCTGGAGACTATGGCAGATGAGGCAGAGTTTAGTAGCCCAATTCGTTCAATTTCTTCAGAGTCAGTTTAGCAACGTGCGGTCGGGCATTGTCGTTGAGGAGAATTTGGCTTTTTTGTTGCTGGGTGTTGTTGTCGAAGTTTCTGATGCACTTCATCCATTTGTTGACATTACTTCTCTAATCGTAATGGCTTCGCCTGCATTAAAAAACTGTACTGGATGAAACTGGTCGCAGACCACAAAATAATCAGCATGAACTTTTGGTGCAACTCTGTCTTCGGGACGTGTCGTGGATATTCCTCGGCCTCTAACCACTGAGCAGTGCGTCGCCGGTTGTCGTAATGAATCCATTTTTCATTGCAAGTTACAATCCGTTGAGAAACCTTCTCCAAGTGATGTTACTTCAAGTAATAGCACGAAGCTTTATACTCCACCAGTCAACATACATTGTTGTCCTGGAATCCAGTGAAACTAGGAGACTACAAGAAAAGTGTACACTAGGACCCCGGGATACGGCATTAAAACTTAGTAACAAAATACAGTACATAGTAAACATGTAGATAATCAAATAACATTACAAATAACACCGTAAGGCAGGGCAAATACCGCCACCAGGTGTCGGAAAAAACATCGTATTCCACACCGTAACATGAAAAAACCTATCCTAGGGCCACCGTATCCCGGGGTTCTATAGTACTATAACATATTTAAATGGTCAATTGATGAGAGGAAAATTATGTTCTCAACTTTTTACTAACTCGTGTTTGAGAGGTAAAGAGGGCTTTACTGGAATACTCGAATATTTATTATCTAATATGGAGATCAAATGTTAGCTCCAGTAAGGGAGTCTCTTGAATTCTGAGAACTTCAACTGAAGTCAAATAAAACCAAGTGTAAAGATATTTTTGGCAATGCGTTGTAAACTTTTGTTTGGCGCTCGCGTATCGAGTCTGTATTTGAGGAAAAGTTTTATGGCTTTATAGAAACCAAAAGGCATTATTTAGTGTTTACTTGATTAATGCAAATGTGATGCGCGCATTTACATATTTAAGTTTCGTTGTTTTATTTGTGTTTGTAAATTCTCGTGTGAATCAGATTAAGTGTTTGAAAAGTTTGGGCCTCCTTTTTCTGTAAACTATGCCACGGGGTTTATTTTAAATAGATGTCTTTCCTATTACTTAAGAAATTATTTAAACACAAACAATGTCTGAGCTCTACAAAAAAATTAAAACAAGAATCAAATCAGGATTCGGGAGCGGATGAAAAAAATGGCCGATAAAGTAGATTTAAAGTTCGAATAAAACTGAAAATTTCAGACGAGATAAAACGAAACTAGGATCTTTTTTGCTGTCGGTTAAGAGGCATTTTTTTTTTTTTTTTTTACAATTAGATCTTCCGTATGCACGCACTGCATACACACGCGCGCGCATATATAGAGTTCGAAGAAACTATGCTAAAGAGTATTCTGTCCCGCTGTAAAGGAGTATGTCAGGATACCATGATACTTCACCTGTAGAATAAACTCAGATCAAATGTTCAAAATAACATAGTATTCGAAGCGCACTGATATGGTATAGGCTCGTATGAGGATTGGTGCACTTTCTAGCAATGATTTGCACTAAGATAGATACATCACCAAACCAGATGAATTCTGGTCCTGGAATCTGGCCAAACTAAGACAAGAGCACAAGAACGATTAAGTCTAAACAGAGTTAAGTGGTCAATTAAAGGGAGTAGTTAGTATTTTCACTGCTTTACTAAGTGAACGTTCTGAAAGGTAAAGTGAATATTATATGAACACACAGATATTTATATATCTTCTAAAGATATCAAGTGTTAACCACGGGAGAGAACCCGTTATTTTTGAGAACCTACTAAAATAATATATATATATATATATATATATATATATATTTTTGTAGTCATCGACATACAGTCCTGTTTCGTTGTATCACAACTCATCAGTGCCGCTAGACTAGCATCACTCCCTAGCCAAGGATTGAACCTAGAACCGTCGTGTTGACAGTCGGCAGTTCTCCTACTCGACCAAAAAATAAAAACATTAATGTTTTTTTTTCTATAGTTTAAACATAAACCATTAAAAATAAACTTTCAAAAAGAAGACCAAAATACACTTCTAAAGTATATTTCTCCTAAGCATAAATTAGATAAAAGGGATAAATAAGGGGTGGGGCAGAAAAAAACACTATCGAGACGTCTTTTAGCCAACTCTTTTCAAGATTAACGTTGGCAACGAGGGAGTAAACATCGTTTAAAAACGTGGCCAAAAGATCATAAATTAATAGCGAGGGTTAAAAAAAAAATTCTATAGGGAATAGGAGAAAAAAAAAGAAACAATCTCAGCGAATACCCATAAGTTCTAAATTATGGGTATACTCTTTTTGCTTACAAAGAGGTGGTTGGTGCAAATTGATGGATACAGCCTCGAGAATTTTTAAGTGAATTCTCGAGCACGCTCTGTGTATAATCGAGAAAGTTTCATCAGTGTATCTGTCAGTGCAAATTTGGCACTGTAATAAATATTCACCAACAAAAAGCTAAACCCACAGCAATTAATTATGGCACTACGTTCAGTGTTATTCAAAAGTGTTATAAAATTATATACCCATAACAATCTTTATATATATATATATATATATATATATATATATATATATATATATATATATATATATATATATATATATATATATATATATATATATATATATATATATATATATATATATATATATATATATATATATACACACACACACACACACGCACATGTCGCCATCACGTTGACACACTGGTTCTCGCCAGATCATCGAAGTTAAGAAACGTTGAACCTGGCCAGTACCAAATGGGTGACCATTTGGGCTGTATATATATATATATATATATATATATATATATATATATATATATATATATATAGCCCAAATGGTCACCCATTTGGTACTGGCCAGGTTATATATATATATATATATATATATATATACGCAAAAACATGAAAGCAGTTCTATTTGGAACATTGGTAACCTTCACGTGGTCTCTGTCATGGTCTTTATGTTGGGGAATCAAATGTCCAAATATCGTGATGTGGTGATTCATAAGCTGTCAAGCTCTCCTCTAAGACAATATTCCGTTTTACAACATCGCGGCATCACCGTTGTGGGCGTTGTAGTCGCTCGATTAGTCCCTTCACAGCGGTTAACTCTTCACACAGTAAATCTTTAATGATTCGGCCATTTGACATGCGATCGACGAATTTGTCAGTTCAGTGTGAAAATGCTGGACAGACCTGCTCGCAACAGAACCTCAATATTGAGCGTCTTCTCCTTCGATGTCAGAATGCGGCAAATATCTCTTCATTCGTTTCTCTGCGAAGCCGGCGATGAGAATATGTAATTTTACAGTGCTATAAAAGAAATAAAATATCGAAGAGAAAGATTTGTTTTTAATTCTTATCTATTATTACAGGTAATGGGAAAGAGGAAGACGGATGCCGCTATCACCTTGGCCTTCGGGACAAGATCAAAGTGTAGTATCTGTTCCGGCAGATGCTGCACTTAAGATAATTTGTACCAGTCAATGGAGGGGAAACCCTCTATACTGGGACAATTATTATTTTTTGGTAACCAGAGTGCCCCCTTCTTGCCTACTTTTAGGGGAGCTGGTTTTAACCTCACATTAAAAACGGCCTTGTGCCTAATTTGCTCAGTGGGGGAGCAAATAAACACCATCTGTTCCGGCAGATACTGCAAGCTATGACTAGCTAGGACTAGCTATGACTAGCAAAGACCAGATGTGGGGGCAACCCCACATGCCTGACCATTAACCAGCTCCCATTTCCCACCTCTCGGGAGCTGGTCCCCTTTTTCCCTTCCCCCTCCCTTCACTCCTCACATTAAAAATCGGCCTTGTGCCTAATTTGCTCGGTGGGGGAGCAAATAAATACCATCTGTTCCGGCAGATGCTGCACTTAAGATAATTTGTACCAGTCAATGGAGGGGAAACCCTCTATACTGGGACAATTATTATTTTTGGTAACCAGAGTGCCCCCTTTTTGCCTACTTTTAGGGGAGCTGGTTTTTACCTCACATTAAAAACGGCCTTGTGCCTAATTTGCTCAGTGGGGGAGCAAATAAATACCATCTGTTCCGGCAGATGCTGCACTTAAGATAATTTGTACCAGTCAATGGAGGGGAAACCCTCTATACTGGGACAATTATTATTTTTGGTAACCAGAGTGCCCCCTTTTTGCCTACTTTTAGGGGAGCTGGTTTTTACCTCACATTAAAAACGGCCTTGTGCCTAATTTGCTCAGTGGGGGAGCAAATAAATACTATCTGTTCTTCAGATGCGTCACTTCCATTTCTCGTTCTCTTTCAGTGGAGGAGAAATCCTTCACGACTGAGACAATTTTTATTTTTGTACCTTTTCTCCACGTTAAAAAACGACCTTGGTGTCTAACTCTGTCCCGTGGGGAGGCATTGTAAATAGGTATCACCATAAGCAGAGAAGAAAAATGAACTCTGTGTTTTTTTTTTTTTAGATGAAGATTTATGATTTTTTTTTTTTTTTTTGCATTATTTGGACTATTATTCTCATCTTGTTGTTTTTCACAACGTTTCAGCCGATGTAACCATCCAGCCATCTTCAGGTGCATTCACACTGGTTTTATTGGTGAATAGTGAAAAAATGTTTGGTTTATTTGCTTTCCCATCGAACACAGCCGTTAGAAATTTAAAACGCAAATAGCGTAAAGTCTTTTTTATTTTTATTTTTTTTTTTAATTTTTGATATACATTCATCATATCAAAAAAGCGGAATGGACCCGAATGTATTAATAACAACATTTAAAAAAATTATAATAAAGACATGGCGCTATTTGCGTTTTCGAACGTCTGTTTGTTGGGAAAGCAAATAAACCAAACAATTTTCACTATTCATCAATAACACCTAATGTGAATGCACCTGAATATGGCCGAAGGTTACATCGGCCGAAACGTTGTGAAAAAAACACAACTAAGATGAAAGAAAAAAAACAACTAAGATGAAAGAAAAAACACAACTAAGATGAAAGAAAAAAAAACAACTAAGATGAAAGAAAAAAAACAACTAAGATGAAAGAAAAAAAAACAACTAAGATGAAAGAAAAAAAAACAACTAAGATGAAAGAGAAAAAACAACTAAGATGAAAGAAAAAAACATCAAAGAATCATTGAATAGCCAAAAAATGCAAAAAATAAAATAAATAACTTTGTGTCTGCTATTAAAAAAACACAGCGATTACGGCTACTCTCACCACTGATAACGTCACTTTCTACTGAGCAACTATTTATGTGTCAGAGAGTTGAACAGCTATTTCTGTCAATGAAGAAGACAGCAGAAAATCTTATGGGAATCGAAGAATTCGCCACGCAATGTTACATGTCTTTTAACGTATTAACAAGATGCATATGAATATGAAAGATGAATAAAAATATTTTAAACAAAGATAAAAGAATATATATATTATTACGATATATCCATTCGATTTACGCGATTTTAAAATTATCATTTTAGCGTTAACGCTAAAATGATAATTTCAAGCTTGATCGTGAGAGACCAAATAACAGAGCTTTTAATATTGGTACGTGGACAGTCGGCAGAAAACAGTAGTCATCTCTCGTTGGTACGTTCGGAGTGGTTGATACAATAGATATTTGCATCTATTATATTAAGGCAAATGTATGCGTGTATGTTTGTATGTCAAGTTAAACGTTAAAAGCTGCAAAATAAAAACTAAGAAAGTTGGTATATTCTTCATTAGTGTTGCCCCGGAATAATATCTAAAATTTAAAAAAGATTATTTATTCTTTGAGGATCAACTTGGCCAGGGCGATTTTCAATGTTATTACGTACAAATTTGGAAATTAAATGCCGATTAATTCCATAAGGAATCTATTATATAAAAGACGAATTATCCGTGTGTGTCCAGCTATAGAGGAGATAAAAGGGTATGGTGAGAGGGAAGAGGAAAACGGGAGAGGGAAAAAGAGAGGAAGATAGAAAGAGAAAGTAAAAGATAGAAGTTTTAATAGAAATATGTTACACTTTGCCCCGGGCAACGCCTATTTACCTTGCTAGTCTACTTATATAGGTGGACATCTAAAATTGTTTGTCTTCAAATTTGTGTAAAAGACCGACGATCAGCAAACCGTCTTCTGATAAAGATCCCTAGACGCATCTAATAATTTATATTTCAAGTTGTGAGGTGACCGAACGAGCGACAGAGAGAACCTCTTCTAGCGATTCTTGCAGCTATCTTTAAACGTAGAACCCACGGGGAGGCTATTAGTATTCCCATAAAATAACCCCCAAGTAGTCATTCACGCAAAACAATTCTTGTCGTGTCTTATTTTCTTCATTTGAATCTTAATCAATAATGCACCGTTCATTTTGTGCTTGAGACTTGATTGTTTCGCTTGGATGCTTTTATTTTCTCTCTTTCAACGACCTCCTTGTTCGTGATTGTTTTATGAGAAAACCTCAAGTGCCAACGTAGAAGTACGCTTCGGTGGTTTCAGTCATAAAGAAACATCGAAATTCATTTCGTTTACAGATTAACTGATTAATTCATCTCGACATATTTCTTCGTTTCGATCACTTCAATAAAATCTCGTGAAATCAAAATATGAACTAGTAGATATACCCGACGCTGACCGCGTATCGAATATCCCCAAATGGAGTACCGTTACCACATCTGGGGAGGTGCCGCCCAGAAAGCTTTGTAACAGAGTACAAAATCGCCTTCAAAATCTAGTGGAGGATGTCCTCTTCTCTGCAACATCTTTCTTGCAGTGAAAATTTTGCTAATCTCTATCTTTCCTATTGTTATTTAAATAGTCCGTGCTCAGATGGGATCCAATCTGTGACCCCCCCCCCACTCCTGTAAAACATTTGCAGCTATAATTTCCATTGTGCAGCGGTAAGTTCGTTTCATCACGGAATCTAGAATTCCCAGCCTTAGCGCTGCTTTCTTTCATTACCGGATTCCATTCAAAACTGACTATAAAAGTGTTTTTCTTCGAAGAAATATATTCAGCCTTTCCCTGTGTTATCGATACTTTAATAAAGCATGTTCAGATGAACAGCGTACTAATTGATAATCTGATACCTACTTTTCAATGATCGATTTACTGATCGGGTAACTGTTGCAAGCATATACACTTTTTTCGTCTCTTTTGTTGCAAAGTGCCGGTACTGATGAATGAAAGACGATATAGACATGAATTCAGTAATTGAAAAAACGGTAAAACAAACTCATTTGTGCAGAAAATAGCATTTATTTCAAATATGATTTTTAAACTTTAATTCACTTCAAACAAGATGCACTAGAATATAAGCGGCTATCGTGAATTATGAACGATACTAACAGGAGCGTTCAAAAGAGGGAGTTGTGTAGCTAGATTTTTGATCACATTACACTTTAATTTCTGCACAGGTCAAAAAGCAGGGATCCAAAAGAGAATTCTAAATGATAACAGTTTTACAAAAAAAACTATTCCAGAAAGTTTTCCAGCCTCTGCAGAGTTCTACAGTGAAATGGTGTGGTTTTACTGGTTGTCAGGTTGTTCGGGAGTATTTACATCGCACCAGTGCTGCAAGTTCGTCGGAGCACATTCCATTAAATTACTTGCAAAATTAGCACGTAGATGCAACATTGTGACCATGGAATAGGGGCTGGTACTTGATAGATAGTATAGAACATATTAGATTAGTGTTTCTTTAACTTTAAGATGGGCTAGTAGTTGTTGCACCAGCTCAGATATAACAACAACACTCTATGCATGATGGCTTTGTAAATATATAAGATACTGCCAGGTGTGAGGAAAACGGTAAAGGGGGGGGGCTGTTTTCCTTACAGCAGCTTTGGCAATATCTTCTATGTATTTATTCCATACCTGTGAATTAGACGCCGAACAGTTTGAACTATAGACTATTAAGTATGATGCTATGGCAATGTTGAAATGGTTTTTCTAAAAGAAAGAAGTTTTATCTTAGTAGCATTAAAGTTAGCATCCATTCATGTCTTCATTCAACTAGGAACTAGCGATCATTTTCTAATTTAATTTATTATATGTATGTGTTTGTTTTGTCCGCATGTCTAGAATAGATCGTGGTATCATCAGCAAATATACCCACCTTGGACACAATTGCACCGGGAAGTTTGTTTACGAAAATCAGGAATAATAAAATCTAAGTTGTCGAACTCGGGAATCTGATATATATAATGAAGTTTTTGAGTCTTTGGACAATTTTTTGCTGCAAACCCTATACTCCAATCATAACCCTGTCGTCTATAGTCCTCATAATCACTTCTGAAAGTTTGAAGAATATAGCATAACCCGATTACTCCGAAGTTCACCTTGAATTGGAGTTATCGTGCCTGTCAGAGTCACATCAATGGCTTATATATATATATATATATATATATATATATATATATATATATATATATATATAAGCTCAGAGGTAGGAGTGATAAAAAAAACAGGATAAAAATGCTCAATACATTGGCAGAGCTGCATATGTTTTTTTAATTTTTTTAAAACCTCATGTATTGATTTAGTTCATTACAATTGTTTCGGAAAACAGTTCTGTTTGCCGAAACAATTGTAATGAACTAAGTCAATATATGAGGTCTTAATATATATATATATATATATATATATATATATATATATATATAAACATATATATAAACAGTGTTTCATGGTAAACAACTGATGATCCCTTGAAAAATAAATTATTGGTATTATAGTAAATTTGAGAGCGAGTTGATGCAGTGATTGCAGGTGATTAAATAACTTACTGACTAGATGGTTTTCTAACGAATGATAAAAAATATTTTTTGTATAGTTTTAAAGGTTAAAAACTTCCAAGACTATATATATATATATATATATATATATATATATATACATATATATATATACATATGTATTGTGTCCCAATAAAATGTCTACACTCTTTAAATGACCTTAAACCAAAATTTATTATGAGAAAAATGTTTCATACATCAAAGTACTGTGAACAAACACAGAAACAAGCTAATTATCGAAAGTGTTTAAATTGTTGGCCATTGTGGTCCATGAACAGCTAACAACGCTCACTGATTGAATCGAAAACGTTCCTAATCAATCCAATTGGTATGTTGACACATCTTCTTTCGATGGCTGCTTTCAACTCATTCATTGTAGTTCGTTCTGTGTTTTCATCCCCTACCCGTCCCCAAAAAAGAGAAAAATCCATGGGGAGAAAGTCAAATCTTGTGAGTGTGGACAGTACTCGATACTTTCTCTTTGTCCTATCTATCTGTTTCGGAGGTGATTATTAATATATGCTCTCATGTCATGATGGTAGTGGGGAAGTGCCATTCTTTATTCCTAAACATCTCTTAGGAACATAGTATAGCGTATTCACGTAGGAAGTTGAGATAATTTAAATGAGTGTATACATTTTATTGGGACACCCTATATATATATATATATATATATATATATATATATATATATATATATATATATATATATACTAGCTGTACCCTGCCACGCGTTGCTGTGGCTCAAATTGGCGCAATGGAAAAGTTCCAAAATGAGGAAATGCATGTTTCTTATAGGCTTAATTTCCCATTTCGTATGGGTACACAGTTTTTGTTGTCCCATTTTCTTAGCTAAGATGGAGATTTTTTTTTTTTTTTTTTGGTTTGGTGGCTCTTGAGCACGTAACATAAATTGTCCATGTGAAAAAATAGTCTGTGTATAGCTATAAGCCACACAATTGTAAAGATTGTTCCCTGGACTTTGTTAATGGTTATTGCAAATGACAATAAAATTGGAAAGTGTGCCATTTCCTAAAGTGTAATGATATATCCGGTGGAATCATAGGCATGCGTGGAATGAAGATATATTCACCTGTGAAAGGTCCTGTTAAGATTGTTGTTTCTATGATATTGTTTGTTAATTGTTTTTACTTTAAGCCATGTGCCTTTGTAAAGCTTGGATTGATTTATATTTCACAACAATGTAATTAGTATGCCAATTTTCAGTTGGTGGCATCCCTGGTAAATCTAGCTGTTGGATAATTAACCACTTTATCTGCTTCCACAACATCGTCGATGGATTTGTATTTGATTACCTCACTTGGAATTTTATGTTGAATAATAGCGTTAAGGTCATGGACGTCTTTTAATGAGCTGTAAGAATAGCTCGTTCACTCAGTCAAGTGGAATTCATATAATTAATTCGAATATCTGCAAAAACCTTTTAAACCAACTCTTCTTTTGATGTAATAAAATTACAGAAGTTAAGAGTCAAATAATTTTGCCCTTAACTCGGATCAACCGGCACTTTTCCATACCCAATTTCCTACAAGTGATGCAAAAGTTTCTATGCGGATCGAGGAGTCTGCAACTTTTGCATATTCTGTTTATGTCTTCACATGGCGCCCAAAAGTAAAGTATTTGAGGCAAGCATTTATTTCATCTGCTGGTGTTGATTGAAGAATTACAGGTGACATTTGTCTGAAATGTCTGACATTACTACGCAAATCTTGCAAAGACCGACCAAGAGCCTCAAGTGATTTTTTGCGTGCCATTATGCATTTATCGAAAACAATAAGTTTGTATTTTTGCAATATTTTCCCCATACTGGATGTTTTGGAAATGTTGAACATGAATTTTTTAAAAAATGAATGTTTAATAGTAGTTTTAAAATAAAATAAGTAGTTTTACTTGGTAGCAAGGTCGCAGGTATTCCGCTTGCATCAAGGTCTAAAGCTATGTAATTTTGTCACCAAATGGCTGCCAAAATCAATTTAATTAAAAAGGTTTTACCAGTGACTCCTGGTGCTGTTCAAGGTAGCAGTAATTTCCAAATAACTTCTAATCTCACAGTAAGTAAATTAGGTGACTAAAATAGAATTTATCCATGTTTTGACAATGCCGTATTCACTGTAATAAATTTAGGAGACTAAAATGGGATAAGGGATTAGAGATAGAAAAGAGAAAGTTAGAGAGAAATAGAGAAAGAGAAGGGGCTAAAGAGAGATAGAGGGATTGAGATATAGACAGACAGAGGGAAGAGTTAGAAACAGAAAGGGGACAAGACAGAGGAAAGGAGAGAAGAGGAGAGAGAGGGGAGTTAGAGAGAGAAAGGGGCTCAAAGAGAGATGGAGAGGGTAATAGATTGAGAGAGAGAGGGAGAGATGGATGGAGAGAGATATCAAGAGAGGAAGAGAGAGGGGGAGAGAAACAGAGAGTGAACTACACTTCACCGTATTTTTTTTTCTCGATCAGTAGAGGAGAAAGGCAAATTTTATTTTTGTTAGTGTCCAGAGTACCCTTTTTTTCGGGAGCTAGAGTTTCCACATATTAGAAACCGACCGGGTTATCTGTACTTTCACCTAACAATTTAATAAACGAAAAGATATTGTAAAACATGGCGTCAACAGCCGGATAAATCCGAGCGTTGCCGATGTAATAATAACAAAGCTATATGAAAGAAATTATTAAATAAAATTTTAAATGTAGAAACAAAACATCAACAGAAAAAAAACTACCGTTCGTTTGTATTTCTTATTAAATGTTTGTAGAAAATGTCATTTTTTTTTTGTTAAATAAATAAATTATACGCTATTTTTACAATAAATAATAGCAAATTCGTTAATTTTTACAACTTGCCCCAGCGTATTATAAACACCCTAACCTCCCCATGTTAAAAACGAGATTCGGAATAACCCTCCCCCAACATGTTAAGAACGACTTTCGAGGTTTGGGGGGTGTTTAATCCGAAAGCCGTTTTTAAAATGGGGAGGTTATTGTGTTTATAATACGTAAAAAGTAACCAGCAACTTTCTTGTTAAAGTATTTTTATAGTTTAGAAAAAGTGAAACAAACTGTGTGTGTATGTGTGTGTGTGTGTGTGTTTCTCTTTTTTTGTAAGTATTTAAACAAAAATACTGGTGTATATATATTGCCGAATCCTGGCGAATAGTTTTATTTTTAATAACGTTTTGTTATGCCGGGGAGGAACACGTAAAGAAA
The DNA here is from genome assembly GCF_053919585.1 of Euprymna scolopes. Taxonomy (NCBI): domain Eukaryota; kingdom Metazoa; phylum Mollusca; class Cephalopoda; order Sepiida; family Sepiolidae; genus Euprymna; species Euprymna scolopes. The sequence continues at coordinate 64,540,752 of NC_136506.1, read as the reverse complement.
ACGCAGGAAGGAAAAAGAACAAATTAATGCATTTTTTTATTAAAAAAAGATAAATCGTATACTTATAGATATGAAAAGTCACTAAATCTGAATAATGAAAGCAGATTCAATATAAACCGGAAGTATTTCCGGTAAGTAACCTCGGCTGAAATCGGAACGGAATATAATGATGTGGAAAAAAGTTTTGTTTTTTTAATATGGTAATATTTTTTTTTACTTTTTAATATTTAAAAATACAGTTGGGTTAGATACAATCATTCTTGCAAAATATAACGAAAAACGGACTTGTAGTTTTCTAGTTTAGTTAAGCTGAATCAACCAAACGTTTGATTTATATATATATATATATATATATATATATATATATATATATATATATATATATAACGCAGTACAACACAGGATTTTTTAAAGTAAATATTTAAGTCAGAGTTGTGGTTTCCGTGATATAAGCGTTGTTTAATGTTTTAAATGAAATACATTTATAAGCCAAATTACAACGCAATATTATGTAAAATAAACAAATATTTGTTTAAAAGTAATATTTCTGTGATAGATACCATCGTCAGAAATTTATATATTTGTTTCCTCGCCATGGTGGTAAATAGAAGAAAGAGTTAGTATAAAGTTTTTAATTCAAATTTTCGGTGACATAACACCTTTTTCAGGGATTTTGCTCTCTTTGTTTTCATGCTTCTGTGTGGCAAGTAATCCAACAGAAGAGTTTCAACGGTGATATTTTAAATGTTCAAGTCTCGAGGAGGTCACGTGGCAGCGTAAGATTTTTTTTTCTCTGTGCAAGCGTTTTTATGATTGAATGAATATATCATTCAGACAACCAGTATAACGCAGGATTTTTGTAAATAAACGCACACACACACACACACACACACACACACACACACACACATATATATATATATATATATATATATATAGAGAGAGAGAGAGAGAGAGAGAGAGAGAGAAAGAGAGAGAGAGATTGTTCCTATAGAAGAATCTACATAGAGAAAGTTATTAGAATCTACATAAAATCTAACAGTGTATTCTTATATAACTTCTCTAAGTGCACTTCTAAAGGGGACTACGAGAACAAACGTCATTTAAAACTTCTTATATATCATATGTTTATGAAATTTAAATCATATGGAGCAAGACAATGGAAGTGGTCTCGAAGCTATACGTTACCTTCTATGTGCCTCATTTGAAACAAAATTCTCTTCAACCTTCAAATACGTATATATATATATATATATATATATATATATATATATATATATATATATATATATATATATATATATATATATATATATATGATTTTAATAAAATTCAAACCATATTCAGGAGTTTTTCTCAGATTTCAACTTCTTCTGGCAAGATTAGACGGCAAAATAGGAGGAAGGGATATTAAAAGCAACGAAAGTCGTATAATGTTATGAGCATAATGAAAAAATTCAATATCGAACGACATCGGATTTTCCTGCTAATTATATTATACAATTTTAATTGAACTGCCACGTGCGGAAAGGCATCAATAATAATAATTCTGATTTCGTTTATCAACGTCTTTCTGGAAAGGGATGGGATTCATTTCCAGAGAATTTCCCTCAATCCCGGCTCCAAACCAGGAGCTTCAAAGATCAAGGGTTTTTCTAAGGATGTTGATGGTACCTAGAGGTCTGAAGGCTACCTACAACATCGGGGATTTGTAGTTTTTTTAATTGTCCTTCCAGACGACTTGATACTACTCCTAGTGTACCAACTACGACCGGTATTATTTGTGTTTTAACCCCGTGTATACGCCTTATCTCCAAGGTCAATAGAGCATAATTGCTCCACTTCTCGTTCTCTTTCTCTCTCACATTCCTGTCCCAGGGTACTGAAAAGTCTACAATCTGCCAGTTTTTTTAGACTTTGTCAATGACGACCAAATCCGGACGATTATGTTCCAATTGTTTGGTCGTTATGACACTTTTGTCCCACCATACCTCTAACTTGCCATCACTTGTTCTCACTTCATCAGGCACCCCCTCAAACCATTTCCCAGCACACTTCACTCCAGCCTTCTTACACACCTCCCAATATATCCGGAGTCCCATGCGTTCGTATCTTTTGCAGTACTCTCTCTGGGATAATCCACTACACCCTGCTGCAAGGTGCGCAATTGACTCTGAGGTCTTACCACAAATCCGGCATTTTGCTGCAACTTCCTCTCCTAGAACCACTTTTTTAACAATCATGTGCCTAATGCCTGCTCTTGGGAAGAAGAAGAAGAAGAAGAAGAAGAAGAAGAAGAAGAAGAAGAAGAAGAAGAAGAAGAAGAAGAATAACAACAACAACAACAACAACAACACCAATAATAATAATAATAATAATAACAACAACAACAACAACAACAATAATAATAATAATAATAATAATAATATATGCGAGATAAATGCTTAAACTAATGAACTGATCATTATGAATTTAGAACATAACTCTTAGGTGTGAAGTGTTCAAGTGTAGGCTATATTTCCTTCAATTAAATAGTATTGCAAAAGAGGAAAAGTAGAAATTTCAAACCGATTTCTGTGAAATTTTAACAAATATGTATTAGACATCAATGAATAACTATTTCACAAATTTCAATTTCATTGAGGTATATACAAACATTTTTAGGGTATAATATAGGCACACACACACCTTTTGAAAATTTAAATATTTCAGTAAATTTGATCCATAGTTATTAGTAGGGCTAGGACAACAGCATATTCTTTTGATCGTTTGGATTCTCGATTGTGTATCCGTTGATATCTTATATGCTTTTTATAAAGTGATGTGGTTCTAGGTTGTCTAAATGTATCGGATATATACTTGAGAGTCCAAACAATGAAAAGAATATGCTGTTGTCATAGCCCTAATCATTAGAGACAAATTAAGTAAAATTCCATGAATTTCAATATTTTCTTAAGATACTTTCAGCTTAAGCCTTAAATTTTTGACATTTTTTAAATAAAAATCGTTTAATAGATTTTAATCAAAATTGGGACGATGACTCTAGACAAAAGGTTGATATATCTTGGTGTGAATTTTCGTAGAGGGAGATAAATGCAAAACTTTTCTGTTCAGAGAATTAATTGATTTAACTCAGTTGATTTATAAATATTTCAAGATTTTAGAAACTTGGTGCATAAAACTTTTTTTTAGCAAAATGACCAAATTTTGGCTTTAAGTGATTCCGATGAAGGGTTGATATACCGTAAAACAACATAAATAAATGAAATCAAATAAAATCAGAAAAAAAAACTTGTCAAAACTAGCGTCCAGCCCACAATTGGTTGTGTCAACAAATAAAATGCGATTTAGCCAAGTTTTCTTGATGTTTGATTCATTGTTATGCCCTGACATATTCCTTTTTATCTACCATGAACCCTTTTTTCTTTTCCACTTTCTTCTGACCCCATTTTCTACCATTTTTTATCTTTCTTTTCCTATGTTTCCTTTTTTCTCTTTTTTTCGTTTTGCCCTGTTTTTCTTTTGTTTCTCTTCTTTTTCATCTTTTCTCTCTTGTCCATCCATTGTATTTTCTTCCTTCTTTTATTTTTTCCTCTTTTCCAGGTTCACTCAAGCAAAAACACATTTTATTAATATCAAGTTGTTTCACGAGTACAAAATTCGGTCTCCACGCCAGGTTTACACGATTCTTTTTATTATTTTAGGGATTGTAACTATTTACCGTGACCGATTCTGGGCAGTTGGGTTTTGATAACGTTTTAATAATCTGTTTCCAATGCACCACACAGTCGCGTCGACACACGTTGCTCGTAAAATCATACAAGGTAAGCAATGAGGTTTATCCAGTATCACATGAGTGACCATTTGAGAATGCTAACCATTGTATATCATCTTCCTATGGCTGGGATATACATACAACTGGGAACTGATTGTGAATTTAATATTCGCTGTAAACTTTCTCCTTCGGAGGAAACCAGCTTGCTCAATTAAGGCTAGATACCGTATCAGGTATTATTGCTTTTTTGTTTTTTTGTTGATTTTTTTCAGTGTGCGTAAGTAATTGATTTCATATGAACTGTGAAAGGAAATGTGGTAATCAGTTTTACATCGAATATCTATTGCTAACGAGTCATTGAATGTTTGGTTTGTTTTACGGCATATCGATATTTTTCGAAGTCATCTAATATCCGCACAAAGCATCTAATGTAAACGATAGATTATACGTAAAGTGCTTTTTACTTATAAACTGAGTGAGGAGTCATGCTTTCCCCAAGAGCGTTAGTATGCAAATGATTTGAATAGATTGAACATGGTTCGAACCTCACACAGCTGATTTCTCTGGTCACGGCGGTATCTATTTAGCAAATAATGCGCCCCCACCACATTATTGACAAATATGATTAGCGTTTACTGGCACATAAGGGCGATAATAAATACGCGGAAAAGAGGCTGGTGTGTTACCAATCAGATAAAATAAACCAAACTCAATATTAAAATCTCTCTCTCCCTCCCCCCTCTCTCTCTCTCTCTCTCTCTATATATATATATATATATATATATATATATATATATATATATATATGTATATATATATAATAATAATAATAATAATAATAATAATAATAAAATAAAAAATAAATAGATAATAGAATAAAATAAAATAATTGAAAATAAGAACATATGAACCTTGAAATCTAAGTAATTGATAAAACTTTAAACCAACAATTATTTACTCTTGACTGGTTCTCTTGTAAGTTAGGATCCATAGATAAAAAATTTGAAAACGATAGATACACTTGTTGTATAGGAGATTATACTATTACGTGTCATAACTTATATGCGTATATATTCCATAACGGCGTACACGTTTAATAGTTGAGTCTATCTTTTACTCTGTATATTCGTATACGTGTAAATGCGTGTATGTATATACGTCGTATCATTCAGTTGATCATCTAGTGTGTATATTTTAACATTTATGCAGCAGTTCTAACAGGAACCGATTGACGTGGACGTATCGAAACAGTTGTAGACAAAGAGTTCTTTTAACAGATGTAAATGACACAACACATACCTGAATTATTTATGAACATTTTTTTCATGATCTGGCCAGCATTTTCAGAGATTACACGTTCTTACATCTTGGCTGTCCAAAGTGACACCGCTCCCACGTCATTTGGTCATCTGTCCTCTCCGATGTCCAGCTAACGACTCTTTGAGTCTCTCCAAAACTAACTACATCACGTGTTCCTTTACGCCACATCATTACGTCCACCTAGTTATTCGTTTATCCAAACCCAAAAATACTGTTTACTTCTATTTTCTATTTTCTATTTTCTATTTTCACATTCCTTTGGCGATTCACACGTCAATCATCTCTTCCTCCAATTTAATTGTTTATTCTTCTAATCATAATAACTGATTCAGCGACCATCCGTCCCTCAAATCAATTAATAATAATAATAATAATAATGTTTTGACCATTGGCCCTGCTTGCCACAGTTAACACAGATACTACGCTATGATCACTGCCTAAAAGGGCCGTAACATTACACACTATAAAATTACTAAGTCATAATGTAACCAATATGATAATATTTCTCATATCATAATCTAAATACCCCATTCAAAATATTTTTTTAGTAATAAGCAATACCAAAAATTATTAGTAAAATACTAACGTAACACCGTAAGTTAATGTAATTGAATAATAATTAAATATGAATATGTAGACAACGGTGAGTTTTTACAAATCAATTGAGATATAAAAACTTTTAAGATAATTAATTAACTAGGGATTCATTTTAATACATGGTTTAAAATGACTAATACGACGACCTAGATGAGATTAAATTAAGTAAGAAATTCAGAGTTACTCCCCCTGAAATAGTTTTTGGTTTATTATTCCATCAATAAAAATATTGTTGTTACAAAAATAATTATTCGTTAATATCCTAAGATATCAATAAAGATTATAGAGTCATCTTATTTCATTTATTGTACATCATATTGTCGTATTTTATTTATTTTAATGTAGGAAAAATAAATAAATAAACAGCATTGCAGTATTAACAAGTGTAACCTTAAAATAACCGAGTAATACAAAAAAAATAGGACACTTTCCATGTGATAGTTTTAATTTTGAGTAAAAGTTGAATTATAACCAAATTACTTGAAATTCTTCAATACAGGAAATAATAGAAACAATAAATTAAAACTAATAAACCATAAATCTAATTAATCCAGAATTCTTGTCCGATTTCAAAATAGACCAAATTTAAATATTCTCGCCGTATTTTAAAGCAAATATACGAAAATATGGCTTATATTGATTCAACACAGGTGATGGACATGTTAAAACATGAGGGGGTAGTAATTCACCGCCCGATGTTGTTTTTAATGAAAAGAAAAATATGTCAAGATACGTACGAATCTTGTATTCTTTTTCAATCATGTCTGATGAGATGTAAATATGAAAATTTTTAAATAATATAAAATTTAAAATTGTCTGATTTATGTTGAAACAATTGTAATATCCGAAAAAATAATTAAAAAGTAATTCCTTCTTGTTGTTTTTGGTTTTGCCACTATATATATGTATGCTCGATTACAGAAATGTTAATCATGTTGCTTAATATTTGAGTCAATTCACGTGGCTTAAATTCTTATTCCTATATGTACATTACCATTAATTGATTTTAAATATATTTGAGCGTTGGAATAATCTCTTTATATACCTGCTCCTTAAAGTCGAGCTGACACATATTTCAATAAACAATAATGTTCTCAAAGGAGGAAATTTAATTCTCACCTAAGAACGTTGCAATACCAAAGCACAAGTGTACGTGTTAAACATGATACATGCTATTAATGAATTCACCAAAAGGTTAAGACGGAAAGTCTACTATCATTACACCCACAATGAAGAAAATCACAATAACAATGTCACGCCGGATAAGGAAGAAGACGGAACCCCAACAGATGAAGAGGAAAGTATAAATTATGAAAAATTGTATAAAATTAAGACCAGGATTTGAACTTTAAAATAAAAAATAAAAAACATTAATAAGACATTCAAAAAATATTAGATCATTCCAATATTATAGTAAAATTATGAACATTTATAGTATGAATTTCAACACATGATAATCTCATAAAACTTGAATTAAACAAAAATTATAAAAAAGCAAACGATGAAGATCTATATAACATAAATTTACAAGAATTGAAACTTTGCAAGAATACAAATATCCGGGATAAAGTAGAAGTTTACACCCCTTTAAACCCCAGATTTTTATTGGAGGATAACAAACCTGACTTCAACAATGCACTTAATATCAGACTAATAGCACCATGTGTTTCAGATTTAGGCAATATTAGTAAGAAAATACTGGACAGAATTATCTCACCCCTAAAATCTAGAATTAAACATAAACTATGGATTTAATCTGGGGAGGTAATTGAGTGGTTCTTAAACCCCCATAAAAACAATAGCATTAAATTTATTATGTTGGATATCGATTCGTATAACCCTTCAATAATCCTGAATTATTTGAGAAAGCATTAAAATTAGCTGAAAATGTAACGGGCATTTCAAAATTAGAAATAGAGATTATTAAACTAGCTAGGAAAACCTTAATCAGGTATAAGGATGAATTATGGACAAGGAATGATAGGGTGAACCATTTTGATGTAATGATGGACTCCGGACTCTGCGTGGTGACTGATCTATTAGGATTATTTTTATTGGATGAGATTAATAAGAAGATATGAGGTTTAAATTGGGGGGGGTATATAAGGACGATGTTTTATTCTTAGTTAACTCTAGTGATAGGATAACAGAAAAAATGGGGAAAAATATCAAGGAATTCTTTAACGAACATAATTTAAAAATAACTATGGATAGTAACTATAAGAAAGTTGATTTCTTAGACATAACCCTAAATCTTAATGATAACTCTTACGAACTATACCACAAACCAAACCAAGCAATATTTCATATTGATTATAATTCCAACCATCTCAAAAGTATGAAAAATGCGTTACTCCCCAGTATATCTAAAAGAATAGCCAGTCTATCCCAAAATGAAAATATATTTAACAAAAATAAAAACTACTATAACGAAGACTTATTGAGATCAGGTTACAATTGGAAAATAAAATTTATGGAGGAGGCTAAGGATAAAAATAGTATGATAAATGATACAATCTCATATAACATGGTAATGGAAAAAGGTAACGCTAAGAAGGGAGGTGGCATAGAAAACAAGTGTGGGTCAACCTTCCCTACAGTGAGCATATTCTAAATGATATCCCTAGGAAATTCTATAAAATAATTGAGAAAAACTTCCTACCTGAAAACAGACTAAGTAAAATAATGAATAGGAACACAGTCAAATTAACATTCTCGACCTCGGCTAACCTCGCGAGCACGATAATAGGGTCTAATAAAAGAAAAATCAATACAATAATAAATAGGGATAGAAATGAAGCAGATACAATAGATTTTTGGGAGAAAATGCAATTGTAAGGTACCGAATGAATGCCCATTGGGGGGTAATTGCTTGATTTCTGAAGTTGTATACAAATGCGAGGTTAAGGTAGATAGCAGTAAGAAAGTATACTTGGGTGATACGGCTTGCACGTTCAAGGACAGATACAGAAATCACATAGCATCATTTAAAACTGGGTCGGTTAATGAACCTAATGGTGATAGAAACAATAATGTAAGTGAGAATGGTACTAGAATAAATATTAAAAACACAAAGAACACAACTGAATTAGGGGATTGGATCAGAGAGCTATGTAGAAATAATAAAGAATTCAAAACAAAATGGTCGATAGTGGACAAGGGTAGAAGATACCAGCCTAGCAAGCCAAAAAGATGCAACCTATGCTTACTTGAAGCTTATTACATAGTGCATTCTAATGAGGTAATTTTGAACAAAAGCTGGATGCCATACAAAATTGTCTCCACAGTAATAAATTCCTACTCTCGCAAATAAAATCTGGGTGGAATAAGCTCAAAATAGGTATTATCAATAGAAAGTAAAAATCTAAATATGAAAATATGAAAGGCAAAGTATTATAACAACCGAGTAGGTATTAAACTTAACTTAGGTCAATAAACGGGTTAAACTGGATAGGAGGGATAACATTTACTGTAACTGTAATAATGGTTTTGGTAACTGTTGTGGAGACGCCCACTAATCAACATAGACGGGTAAGTGAGATATATAAAGGTATCAATCACCAATACCGGGAGAGTTCGGCAACCGACCGCCAAATAGGCAAGACGCCTATATTGCCTCCAGTAAGACATGCAACACGCCACCTGCCGAAATATCTCCAACTGAAGTATATCTGAAGACATGTAAATATGTATATAACTTTTCTTCCTAATATATTATTGTATACCTTTACTTTCCGTTAATTATTTGTGCAGACGCAACAGTAACTTAGCTCAAGCTCTGGAAATTTGCAACGATTAAGTAAAAATATAAAAAATATAAATTATTAAGTAAATTAATATACACTTAAAATTAGTTATGATTGAATAGGTGAGGGAGTATTGATTAGAAATGATACCGTCCATTTGTAGGTGAGACAAAAATAAAGATAAAAATAAAGAATTAAAATAAAATTTTTAAAAAATAAATAATAGAATAAAATAAAATAATTGAGAAAAGAACAGGTGAACCTTGAAATCTAAGTAATTGATAAAACTTTAAACCAACAGTTATACACCCTTGACTTGTTCTCATACAATTTAGCTTTCATAGATAAATAATTTGAAAACGATAGATACACTATAAATTTACTAAGTCATAATGTAACCAATATGATAATATTTCTCATATCATAATCTAAATACCCCATTCGAAATAAATTTTGAGTAATGAGCAATACCAAGTATTATTAGTAAAATACTAACGTAACACCGTAAGTTAATATAATTGAATAATAATTAAATATGAATATGTAGACAACGGTGAGTTTTTACAAATCAATTGAGATATAAAAACTTTTGAGATAATTAATTAACTAGGGATTCATTTAAATACATTAAGTATGGTTTAAAATAACTAATACGATGACCTAGATGAGAATAAATTAAGTAAGAAATTCAGAGTTACTCCCCCTGAAATAGTTTTTGGTTTATTATTCCATCAATAAAAATATTGTTGTTACAAAAATATTAATTATTCGTTAATATCCTAAGATATCAATAAAGATTATAGAGTTTTATTTTATTTATTTTACATTATATTGTCGTATTTTATTTATTTTAATGTAGGAAAAATAAATAAACAGCATTGCAGTATTAACAAGTTTAACATTAAAATAACTGAGTAATACAAAAAATACAAAACTTTCCATGTGATAGTTTTAATTTTGAGTAAAAGTTGAATTATAACCAAATTACTTGAGATTCTTCAATAAAGGAAACAATAGAAACAATAAATTAAAAGTAATAAACCATAAATCTAATTAATCCAGAATTCTTGTCCGATTTCAAAATAGACCAAATTTAAATATTCTCGCCGTATTTTAGAGAAAATATACGAAAATTGGGTGTATATAAATTTCTTCAAAACAGAGTGTGGACATATTAAAACATGAGGGGGTAGTAAATCACCGCCCGATGTTGTTTTTAATGAAAAGAAAAATATGTAATTTGTTAATTTATTTTAAATATATTTGACCTTTGGAATGATCTCTTTTAATATATATATATATGTGTGTGTGTGTGTGTGTGTGTGTGTGTGTGTGTGTGTGTGTGTGTGTGTGTGTGTGTGTGTGTGTGTGTGTGTGTGTGTGTGTGTGTGTGTGTGTGTGTGTGCTTGATTTTTATGTGAAATATTATATATATATATTATTTCCACAATCAAATAACGCCGCAGCTAACACAAATCCTGAAAGCCGCAGACAGAAAGTTACGCTTTCCTTTGGGCTCATAAGTAGAACATGTCCGAACTTAGGATTCAAAACCTGAGTCACTTGCATGTGAGGAAAGTACTCTTCCACTTGAACCATCACGCCAGAAGAAAGTTTATTTACTAACGGACATCAATCAACCCGCAGCGAAGTCCGAGTATGGAAACTAGCTACTTCGTCTCATCATGGGTGTAGTCTTGGATTTCCGGTCTATAGATTTCAGGACTTATGTGAGCTGCGACGGGGTTTGATTTTGGACATATATATATATGGTCTTAAAAGTTTTTTAACCTTCAAATCCATATGAAGATTTTGTTAGTCCATCGTAGTAAAATTATTTTGCCAATAAGTCAATCAATTTCTTGCAATCGCTGAATAAATTGGCTTTAATAAATTCATAACTGACTCTGCCCTCGTGGTGAGGCAAGTAACTAGGAACAATATAAAAAAAATATAAAATCTTAACAATCAATTGGAAATAACCTAAAAAATTTATATGAGACAGAGAAAGAAATAAACCTAAATTTTTCATTTTCATTTCATAAAATCCACATTTTTTTACCCTTTTTTACCCTATGGGGACGAAACAAGAATTTTTCCAGGGCAAAATATTACGTTTCCAGATGTATATCCATGTGGTCTTGATTTTGCGTAATTTTCAGCAATATCTAATGGTCCGAAAAGATTCTATGTCCTGGAAAGCTAGCTAGAGTAAAGGTCACCTGGGGCGGTACGCTCAAATGTCATCCCACTGACCCCCACTTCACTCTAGGCTGGGGGGGGCACCTCCTCCATGTAAACATAATTTTTGTTAAATATTAAACGGTTCTTCTGCTAGGTTAATGTCGGCGCGTTACTTACGAAATACGATTAATTAAACTGCAGAAGCACCTATTAAAATGCTTCACAAGTTCTATAATTGAATTCCCCCTCCCAAAAAAGAACGAAAAACACAAAAGTATGTTTTTGTAAATCGCTCGTGAAAACTTACTGACAGCTTTATTAGAGTCCTAAATCATGGGACAAAAAAAAATGAACGAATCTCTTTGTCAAAATAAAAGAAAGTTGTCTTTCTCAGAACAATGGCAAAATGTAAAATAACGCCAGCGTATACTATGACGAGTCACTTAGTAAATGATGAATAAATAAATAAATTAATTGTTGTTATGAGGAAGAAAAGGGGGCGCTAGAAACACAGTCGAAGAGAAACGCCAAAAAAGAAAAAAAAGGAAAAATCGGTTAGTAAATAAAATCAGAAAAGATGATTTGAAAACAAAAAGACATGTAACAGCCGATCTGCCTTATCAACTCACAAAACGAAGCGAATAAAATAAAATAGAAGAGGATCAACTGATGATAATAAATAAATAGGTGGAAAAAAACAAAATTACGAAGAAAAGAAATAAGACATTTTAAAAAAGAATAGAAAAAACTGTGAGTTAATGACTTTTTTGTTTTATATTTAAATCTACACTAGAAAGAAAAATGGTACTTATGCAGTTTTATTACCGCGATATTTCCGAACCTTCACGAGCGTTTCCGGCCAGATAAATGACATCATTTTTTTTTTATTTACTTTTTCTATCTCCTATTTTATTTTATTTATCAAAATAAAACTAATAACTTAGTTTTCCTTATTTTCTTTTTAAATATTTTCAGGAAGATCTGCCTTACTCACAACAAAAATACTAGTTTTATTTTGGTGTCCTTTAACTTCTCCTCCTATTTTTGCTTATGAGGAGATTATGTTTTAAATGACAAAACTTTTGTCAAATTATCATCAATACTTATTGTCAATTTCAGTAAAATGAACATCGTTTCGGAAATGATCGTACAATCGAGTTGATTTTGTTTGTTTTTCCTTTTGAAACTGATTTTTAATTCACAAGTATGAATCGTTTTACTCAATATATATATATATATATATATATAGAGAGAGAGAGAGAGAGAGAGATAGATAGATAGATAGATAGATAGATAGATAGATAGATAGATAGATAGATAGATATTTCTTTCTTCTTCACTGATTTTTCTTAATTACACTTTGTCTCGGCAGCTGTGTTAAACGCATATCTTACTTTTCTTTTATTAATATTATTGGAATTTTTCCCCCCTTTTCTTTGTACATATTTGTGAATTATTCCACGGATTTCGGCATTTTGGATTATTTTGGAACATCTTCCAATTACGCGATTTCCTTGGATTTTACTTGTGCGAATGGAAATTTAATCAACTTTCTTGGATTTACATTTTTGGATTTTACCGTCATTGGATACTTTACCTTTCACCAGACTATCCATTCACGTGAAATCACCCTTGTCTTCACCATATTCCCGCTGCTTCACTTTTTGTTATCAAGTAAGATCTTTGACTTACTTGTAGTTTCATCAAATACTTTTGTATGCAAAATCCGATCCCGGATTTTGCAAATTCCTACCCTCCGACGAGAAAGAAAGTATTTCTTCGAAACTCCGTGGATTAAGGACTATCCACTTATTAATTGTTTTCTTTTTCAGATTAAATATGTTTTTAACTCTTTTTCAAAGTGTTTTTTAGCATCTTTTATTAACTATTTTCTCTTATATATATATATATATATATATATATATATATATATATATATATATATATGTATATATATATATATATATATAACCTTAACGCTAGTGCTGTTTAACAATACCAATGTAATATATACAGTGCTAATGTTTATCCGTGTCTCTTTTACCCATTGATTTTCACATTGTTCTTCTCTTCGTTCCTTCGTATGCTGGTTTAATCGATACCGTTTTTTTTTTTTTTCCCCTGTTGTCATATCTACATGTTTTACGAACGGTTTATTTTATAGTTAACAGAATAATCGTCCCATGTCACCACGTTATATCTCCTTAATAAAAATTAAGATCAAATTATAATGGTACTAAACTTTATGGTAGAATCCTTCTGCGAATTGCGATCTTAATTGTCTTATTACAGAAAATATCTAAAATTTAAGGCTTAAGCTTAAGGAGTCTCAGAAGAAATTCGAACTCGAGAAATATTTATTAATATGTCTAATTTCTGTTCGTCAAATTTGATGTAAATCTGAAATATTTGAATTTTCACATGTGTGTGCTCAAATTATGTCCAATTAAAATATTTCAAATAAACTGACAAAAAATGGGAAATATTTATTAATTTATGTTTAATACTTATAAAAAGTTCACAAACGAACATTTTGCTGAAAAAAAAGAATTTGATTTATTTTAAAGTCGTTTTTGATGTTGTTCGAAATTTGCTTAAAGACTGTCTTATCCTGTTTATCACTATTTTCCCTCGGGTTCTTTAAGTCATAACTGTTTAATAGTTTTGCTTCTATTATTAACTCTAGACACACCTACATCTCTGAATTTTCTCACAGTCGTGATTTTTCTGGTCGAACGGGTTACAAATCTCAGTATAACACAGACATTGACTGCATATTGCTCTTCCCTTCTTCTCCCCCCCCCCACCATTCCCTTCATCATTTTTCTTGCTTGCTTATTAGTGAATATAACTGCGCCTTCTTTCATTTGACAAAGCATGAAATTGAGATGAATGTCACATATTGTTATTAAACAGGTGCTTTTTAACAACAAACAGCGATTGAAGTTTCCTTTTGCTTCGACGATCTGTGTTACCTGACCACGAACAAAATTATACAATCGCTCTAATTTAATACTTTTAAATGACATGAAATGACTTATCTATCTATCTATCTATCTATCTATCTATCTATCTCTCTCTCTCTCTCTCTCTCTCTATATATATATATATATATATATATATATATATATATATATATACTAGCAAAAGTACCCATCGTTGACTCTGTTCAAAATCAGCCTACAGAAAATGGACTCTGATTTATGAAAGTATGATAGGTTATGAAAAGGAAGGGTTGTAATGAGATAGCGTCGAATTTGGGGGTATCAAAACCAAAGCAAAATATGATGAAAGTAAAAATAAAATAGATAAACCCTATAATTTATTATACCATACCTGTTCACACTGAAACACTTATCACAATATTCTGTGGATCTATATTAAAAAACCTTGTGACATATTTCCATTCTATGGAGGTCAGGCACGAACGAACACCCCATAATTTTATTATATCATATTTCTTCAAACTGAAACATAATTATCAAAATATACTTACGCAAATAGATATGAAAAGTCTTTATTAAAGTTTGTGCTTATTTCCATTCTATGGACGCCAGGCGCGAACGCAGACCCCACAATTTTATTATACCATCCCTATTTAAGTTAAAACATACTTATCAAAGTATTATAACGTACATCTATATCAAAAACACTTGTAAACGTTTTTTTTTTTTAATTTTTTAATTTTTTATTTCCATACTTTGTGGACCAGGCGCGAACGCAGATCCCACAATTTTAATGAACCACTGTTCTGCCAGATCAAACATACCCATTTCTGTGTCTCGATACATCTTCTATCATTATATGTAATCAGTTTTTAAAATATTCAACTATATAGGAGCCTATTCGTGATCAGACACACACATACACACACAGACATTCAGCTTTATATTATAAGCAGTAGCGACTCTAGCCTATTATTGCTACTCGTGCCCCCCACTGCCGTCTGATAACTTCAGTTCCCAACCCATGGTTTGTGGACCCAGAGTAAGTCATTATAGTTCCTATTGCGTGACTCTCCATTGTATAGCATTGATTGACTAACGTATCTTGATTGTCCTGATTTAGACGTGAAAAGCAAGCAAGACCAACAATAGAGCTTTTCCTCAGATTTACTCGCAAATAGCTAGTTAATGTCATTAAACCATTTGGATTGGAACGAACGAGTTCTAACCTTATTTACCAATGAAGGAGTTGGGCGCCCAACTTTGATAATTTCTCGCTTTTCAGCTACATTTCTCTGGCCAAACGATCTATTTTTTAATCCGTTTTGAATAACATTGACCGAGTTATTGGTCGTGCTGGGCACGAGTGGCACTAGTCCCATCTCCGCCCCTGATTATAAGATATATATATATATATATATATATATATATATATATATATATATATATATATATATATATATGTGTGTGTGTGTGTGTGTGTGTGTATGTGTGTGTGTGTGTGTGTGTGTGTGTGTGTGTGTGTGTGTGTGTGTGTGTGTGTGTGTGTGGCAGCAACTCGTTCTCGAGTATTGCGATTACTTAATATATCTCTGGCTCAAATGATGCAAACACGAACGCAACTAACAGCACCTGCCGGACGGTCACATGAACTTTCACTGATGACTGAGTCCAAGCTGTGGTGCCCTGAACACCTACCAGGTCAAACTCTGGAAGTTCCAGAGCCCTTATTGCTATTGACGCCCATATTTGCATCAGTCCGCATTGAATGTCTGTTTGCGATTTCAGTCTTAAGCCAACCTTTTTGTTATCGAGATACACACTGACTGCAAAATGTGTATTCCATTGCATATTAAGTAATGCCTGTGCTTGAAGCTTTTTATAGTGAGGAACGACTTTGCACTGAGAGAATCCCACTCTCTAAACAACTGCCACATTTAACCAAAAAGAAGAGCAAGTCAACATGATTGGAAGCAACAGTCGCCGCAGGTTTTATATCAGTGGTCAAGGTCTGGTGTGGACGTGTGTGAAAAACACACAAATATCTTAGCTTCATACTGTGCTTCTCCCAGAAAAATTAACCCCACGTGCACGTCGTGATCGCTGCCACAGGTTCGACCAGATTCGACCTGAAGCTGATACCAG
This sequence comes from Euprymna scolopes, assembly GCF_053919585.1. Classification (NCBI taxonomy): domain Eukaryota; kingdom Metazoa; phylum Mollusca; class Cephalopoda; order Sepiida; family Sepiolidae; genus Euprymna; species Euprymna scolopes. Next base: position 64,524,040 of record NC_136506.1, on the reverse strand, counting down.
AGTTTGACGGGTCCCCAGCTGGTCCTTCGGTGGTTAAATGGCTGGAGAAGGCCGAGCGTGTTTGCTGGTTGTGAAAAATTAAGGATCCAGCTATGGTCATCCTATTGAGGCTCACTAAAGCGGCTTATGCCGTGTACCAGCAGCTCGGGGATGAGGCGACAATGGAGCAGATAAAACAAGCATTGTACGGAGCATTCGGTGCGGACCGTTTTGTTGCATAGAGGCAATTCTCTGAACGTCGGCTGGGGTTAGGGGAGACTGTGGACGTCTACCTGGCCGACCTGAAGAAGCTTGCTGCTCCCTTCGGTGGTGCAAGCGACAGAATATTGGTATGCACCTTTTTGTCTGGGCTATCGGATGTCGCCATTCGACTGTTGCTGGCGTCATCGAAGTTCAATGAGCTTGGGTTGGGGGAGTTGTTGGCTAGAGCCCGAAACATCCTAAAGGACGATGTAGAGCAGGTTTCGGCAGCAGCTGACGTACTGGAATCGCCTACAGAGAGTCTATGGTGCCACGCCCCTGCCCTCTCTGTGATGATGATATCAGAAGGGAGTGTGGCGAAAATTATGGGAACGCAGGCTTACCTCTTAAACGGCCTCGGTGTGTGCTTTGCCGACGCAGCATCATGATGCTGAAAAGTGTCCAAGATGGCGTCTGCGGCCTTATATAACAATGCAGTCTTGCAGAATCTCGTGTGCTCTCGCGCACATATGCAAATATGCAAATTTGGAGGACTCTGTCTTTTATAAAAACAGGTCACTGGAGCAGATGGGAGAGAGGTGAAAACGAGTCTATGGAAAGTACCGACGGATGACGTTGCTGCATTGAGCTGAGGTCTTGTGTACTTTTTTTTTCTTTGCAACAACGACAATATATATATATATATATATATATATATATATATATATATATATATATATATATAATTGTATATATATATATATATATATATGCATATATATATAATTGAATTATTATTAAATATATTGTTGACATGATGTAGACTTTTTACAATATTTATATAATTTTATTTATTTACTATAATTATACATACTAGCGGGACCTGTGAAAATTCCACAGCGGCATTTTTTCATATGTAATATATTGCTGCTGGGCATTCTGTGGACGGTTAGCGTAAATGGAGACCCTGCGAACCCGATTAAAATTGTATAAGTATTTACCTAAGTAACCGGGTTAATGTAGTATCAGAATATATCTGGTTATTACGGTTTATATTCAATATCCTTACAGGAGTCTGTGAAATATTTCCATTGTGTGGACGCTCAGCGCGAGCGGAACCCCCACGATATCATTATACCATCTTTATACAAAATAGATACTATCCTTAGACCTTAGCCAGAAGATCAAGAAGATATATTTTAATTTCACATATGGCCCAAGAGCGACATCGTTTTTTTTTTGTTTTTTTTGTTTTTTTTTTCTTTTTATATTGTGTCTTTGGTGATTGGGAAGTCTTATTTATTTAAAAAAGGGCTAGAAAGTAATAACACACTACGAACATTAAATTAACGTATCTATAACGTATATATATATATATATATATATATATATATATATATATATATATATAAAGATGGCGTCTGCGGCCTTATATAACAATGCAGTCTTGCAGAATCTCGTGGTCTCTCGCGCACATATGCAAATATGCAAATTTGGAGGACTCTGTCTTTTATAAAAACAGGTCACTGGAGCAGATGGGAGAGAGGTGAAAACGAGTCTATGTATATATATATATATATATATATATATATATATATATATATATATATATATATATATATATATATATATATATATATATATATATATAGGTACTTTCCATAGACTCGTTTTCACCTCTCTCCCATATATATATATATATATATATATATATATATATATATATATATATATATATATATATATAGGGAAATATATATATATATATATGGGGAAATATCTTTTCTCTTCACGCTAAACAGTGTGCAAATGAGACTACCGAATGGTTCAAAACGGCAATTGCAGCACATGTTCCCGCACAGAAATTCTATGGCAAGCCTCACTCTTCCCAATGATTTACTCCTGCTTGTGCAGCTTCCATTGCTCAAAGGCAGCATGCATACCGCAGATTTAACCGACATACGTCCAGTACAAACAGACAATAGTTTATAGAAGCTGGAAGTAATTGTAAGAAAGAAATAGCAACAGCTAAAAGAGAATATACGGAAACCACCAGAAAACGCATCAAAGCACAGAAATTAGGAACGCGTGATTTCTGGAAAATCTACAGCAGTGTAGTAAATAAGGGGCCATAAACAATCCCCCTACTATCCAACAATCATGAGGTTATTTGCACGGCAACCAAGAAAACTAACATGCTTGCCAGTCGGTTAGTCTCAAACATTGGACCCAGCAAATCACTCCCTCCCTGACTTTCTTTTGCGGACAGTCGCCATACCAGATGATCTGAAAATCACCCCTTCTCAGGTGCACGATATCATAAAAATCTAAACACCTCAAAAGCATGTGGATCTGATCTCATCCCGGCTGTGCTATTTAAAAAAATGCTCTGCTGAGGTTGCTCCAGTCCTTTCCAACTTTACAACAAATGCCTTAACGAATCTTGCTTTTCTGGCTGCTGGAAAACTGCTTCTATAGTACATGTTTATAAGAATTCTGGCAACAAAACTAAGATTAAAATTTTAATTATCACCCGATTGCTTCCTGTCACTTTTCGTCAAAATATTAGAGTTCATTATTAACCAAGCTATCACCTTATAGATGCTAAACTTCTGACCGACCAACAATATGGATTTAGGCACGCCTGTTCTACAGCAGATATCCTAACTGTAATCATTGAACGTATATACCATACACTGGACAAAGAAAAGGAGGGTAGCGTGGTAGCACTAGATATATCTAAGGCTTTTGATAGGCTTTGGCACGATGGTTTTCTCAGGAAAATCAGAACATACCGTATCACTGGATGATACTTAACATAATTAAATCCTTCTTAAATAAGAAAAGAATCCATGTTTTCCTCGGTGATCGTACATCTAAACAGTATGATATAAATGCAGGTGTACCTCAGGGATCTATCCTTAAACCTTTATTATTCCTAATATTTATAAATGACCTCCCTGATAAAATTGTCTCTGAGATGGATATATTTGCTGATGACACCACGCTCTATAGCAGGGACGAGGGCAAAACAAATGAACACATATCTAAGGAAATGGCAAAAATACTACAGAAAGACCTCCAATCTGTAGTGGAATGGGGGGGGCAATCACATTCAATGCTGCCAAGACTAAGTTTGTTTCCTTCAATAATTACAAGTAACCTTAGCAATCACAAATAGCTATGACCAAAGATACATTACCTGAAAGTATTTCATTCAAACTCCTCGGCTTACCGTTCACAGAGAACATGAGTTGGAGCAGATACATTAAGAGCATTGCCAGGGCCGTTGCAAGGAAGGTGGGTTCTCTCTACCGTGCTAGAAAGTTACTTATACCTGAAAGTATCCTGTACCTCTACAAGGTCACCATTCGCCCATGTATGGAGTATTGTTGTCATAATTGGGCTGGTTCATCTGCTACTAGTCTCTCGCTCCTGGACAGGGTTTAAAAGAGAGTCGCCAACCTGGTGTCCTGAACTGTCATCTAACCTTCAGCCTCTGTCCCATCGACGAAATGTTACATCTCTCTGCCTGTTCTACAAGTATTTTAATGGTGGATCTCTGACGAACTACAAGCCCCTGACAAATCCGACAAACAACAAAATCCCACCCCTACACAGTAGAGATCCTTAGATGTAAGAAGGTCTTCTACTCTTAATAGTTTCTCCCCAGAACTGCTAGACTTTGGGATTCCCTTCCAGGTTCTTGCTTTCCTAACAGTACTGACATGCAGAAGCTCAATTGTAATGGAAGCAAACATCTTGCTGCTCAACTCCCTACATAGTATCCCTGCAACATATATATATATATATATATATATATATATATATATATATATATATATATATATATATATATATCAGAATAATGAGATAAATTAGATCATATAATTTTTCTAAACAAAACTTTATTATTTGAACAAAGAATACAATATTCAAAATAACTTCCTTTATCCATGGATTTTCGATGTAGGCTCATCTCCTCAGCGGAAATTCATTAGCCAAATATTAAATATACATTTGCTATTCAGCACACACATAGAAAACACATAAAGGATCAAATCGTTTTAAGGGAGACAGAGAAAGAAAATAAGGGTTGAAACATAAAAAGGGTATGAGGTTTTGGTATGCAAATAGAATAGTAATCCTTAAATAGAATGGGATGTTGTGATTAGGTCCCAGATTTGTTGAGCATTTCCTCATTGAAAGTAAATTCCAATTCTATTCGATGGAATATTCGAGGTAGTTGAGTAACCAACCTGTCTTTCGCTCTCACACGCGCAAGTAATTTTTCATTTTGAAGTGTTGGTTTTCTCGCCCTGTTTTTCTTGTGACGTTTTTGTTTTCTCTGCTTATGTTCTTTTTTTTATTCATATAACTTCTCGTTCTGGTTTTTCATGAAACTTTTCTTTTCTTTAGTTTCTATGGTTTTTTTTCTGTTGCGTTTCTTTTCTTTAGTTTCTATAGTTTTTTTCTGTTGCGTTTCTTTTCTTTAGTTTCTATGGTTTTTTTCTGTTGCGTTTCTTTTCTTTAGTTTCTATGGTTTTTTTCTGTTGCGTTTCTTTTCTTTAGTTTCTATGTTTTTTTCTGTTGCGTTTCTTTTCTTTAGTTTCTATGGTTTTTTTCTGTTGCGTTTCTTTTCTTTAGTTTCTATGGTTTTTTTTCTGTTGCGTTTCTTTTCTTTAGTTTCTATGGTTTTTTTCTGTTGCGTTTCTTTTCTTTAGTTTCTATGGTTTTTTTCTGTTGCGTTTCTTTTCTTTAGTTTCTATGGTTTTTTTCTGTTGCGTTTCTTTTCTTTAGTTTCTATGGTTTTTTTCTGTTGCGTTTCTTTTCTTTAGTCTTCTGTGTAGCTGTTCATTTCTTTAGTTTCTTCAAAGAATAAAACAACAACATCAGAGTGTTTGTATCAGCAGATAACGAATAACCTAGGTTTCCGGCGACGACAACGTGTGTATCATTGTTTATACATGCTCCAAACAATTGAAACTGGTACATATATGCGAATGGTGATTTTTAATAAACCGCACTTTTCTTCCACCATGGTACAAATAGCAACTTGTATTCAATGAATCGCTAACAATGAATCGTTTATAATTGGTGTTGTAAAAATAAAGTAAATCCGTATTAATATTTTGCTGTTGTTGTCATGGATTTTACTGTTGGTGGATACTTACATGAGGTACCATGTGAAGGTTGCCAACATCCTAAGTACAAATTATTCTACGAAGCTAACTGGATTCAAACAGCTCGTCAGTCTGCCTCGTTATGTACTTAACCACTGCCAACTTTGATTCGTACATTAAGAACTGCCATACTAAGATACTTCATGCTATAATTTGATTTCTTTTAAACACGTACTCATAAGAAGGGACACAGAAGGAACACGTAAAGGTTATCAACATCCATAATTGCGATCTAGAACCACATAGATTCGAATTTGGAACATCCAGGTTATGACAAGAAGCAGGGATAAAGAAATTAAGCTCTATAGACAAACAAAAGTCGGACGATCACGTTATGACATGAGTCATATTTTCGAACGAGAGAAAAGTCAGATTTTTAGCTCAGCTACTCCGTTGGAAGTTAAGTGAACGGGACATTTCGAAATAATGTAGAAATAATCTAAGATGAATGCTACCGGTGTCTGTCCGTATGCGCGTAAAGTCGTTTTGTTAAATAGAAATTAACTTTCAGTAGCAAAACATTAGTTATTACTTGAATTATTTCCAATAAAATCTCATCAAAGATTCGATGTGTTTTCGATGCAGGATTAGTTTATTCGCCTAAATAAAAGATCAACAACAATAGGACGTAGCATGAAACGTCGATCATGAAATGACGATGAGAAAAGCGACTATAAAAAAGGGAGGCAATATAAACAGCCGCATGTATGTTTAAAACACCTTTAATTCTTATCCGGCTTCTTGCTCGCTCGTTGTTGAAAATAGAACGATAATGTAATCGAGCATAACGTGGAATATTTAACAGAGTATATTTTCTGTGTATTTATATATTTCTTTATTATTAAATGCTACTATGGAACCTATCGTATTCGAACTTTGCATATTTAGGGCGTTGCACCACTATTCATTTCACAACAGTCACCTCTAAACAGATATTTTGTTTCGGCATTCAATAGCTCACAAACAAGTAAAACATATTTTAGTTATTCTAGTCAACAGTTTTAGAGTTTTAAAGCTGGTGGTAAAAATATTGCAAATTCGTAGAATCTAAACTTTTGTTCTCTTGATTATAAAAATAGAGAATGGAGTAATTTAAAAACAACACTTTGGGGTGCTTAAAGCATACACAACCCGAAAAAAAAAACGCATCTTCTGTTTTGACGAATACGGACAGTGTTTCGTTTGTTTATTCAAATGTTTTTTTAAATTAGAAAAGAAATTCATGAAAACAATATTTAATTACAATAGAAAAATGCGAGCATGAAAAGTAATATGGTTAAGCTTAAACATGGAAAAGAAACAGACAAGATATTCTAGTAAAAAATGTAATAAATTTATAACTTAAAATATTGCAGCATTAAGAGTTGATTATAATATAATGTTAAATTGAATTTTCTTTTTAATTCTTAATGCTGGAATATTTGAAGTTATAAATTTATTATATTTCTTACTAGAATGCCTTGTCCTTTTCTTTTCCACGTTTAAACTTAACCATATTACTTTTTATGCTCGCATTTTTCTATTGTAATCCATGATTTTTCCAGGCTTCTAGCAAATTCACTTGTTCTTTTGTTTAATTTCAGTCTTATTTTCTTGCCCCCATAAGCATAACATACATATATGTAATAACAATGTACGGCACTCGTCTGCTTTTATTCTCTCTGTTTCACTTGTTACTTCTCTTTTCGCGAGAGCGGTGAATTAGTAGCAACACTAGTCACTGAAGCAACGTGTTGCTATGGAAACCAATCAGAAAAAATATCGCTCACCTCCTTATGTTTTTTTTTTTACGATTTTTAACACCAGTAAATTAATAATAACTCTTGTTTTACTGAACGAAAATTTAAATTTTTTTTAAACAATATAGCTGAGAAGATGATCTATAAACTGTGATAATTGTTTGAAATTTCATCGAAAAATGAGTGAGCGGTGAAGCTTTAAAGCAGTTCTAAATGATTAAAACTGATACTTAACAATATATTCAAACACTATCGCGTTTAAATGATACCCCCTCCCTGTTTTTTTTGTTGTTTTGTTTTTTTCTTAAAATGGAACTTTTCCTACCCTAGTGGTGAATTCTGAATATATTTGTCGGACAAGGAAGTATAACTAACTGTAACAGAGTTACTCGTCTTTCTCGTCTGCTCAGTACACCTTCTTCCATTTTGATGAATTTGTGGTTTCTTTGTGTTTGTACACTCGTGAATAAAGTCTTTTCATGCTTTTAAAATCGATGTCGTGACAAAAAAATAAAACAACCCAGATTTATTATTCGTTTATTAATAGTGCGCGCCGATCAAACGGAAGAAACAGGTGTAAACCCATATTCGTCCCTTTCATATTCGCTTACTTCTGAGATCCAAGAAACTTACTTGATCCTTTTTTACTAATGAGGCGTCACCACTTATCCAGACCAAATGAAACTCGAGACTAAGGATTAATAAGATGTGTAGATTGTGTGATGGGTGATGAAGAATATTATGAGATGATTCAAAATAATGAATGGAATAAACAAAATATGATTACTTATGAGTACGGTTTATTAACATTATATTTGACATCATGTTACAGTCTGCAAGGAATTAACCCCATAGTAATGCGTTCTATAGATGGCAAGTTCTTGTAAAGAAACTCTGCTGATGGAAATTCTGTTTAATATCAGGTACACGAAGGAAAATTGTTTACCATTGTGGTATAATACGAGTTCAAAAAAGATTTCAAGTTTAGTTGTTTCAAAACATCCTATCCACGAATTAACGGCAACAGCTTAGCGTGTCAGACTATAGAAGTTGCTAAATAAATATCGGATTAGAGAGAAGTAAAGTATATTCCATAGCACTCTCCAATTTTATAGTTTGTCTGATTATTCTTAAGCGTAAGGGCCGTAAACCTGTTTACCTTTCATTTTTTTTTTTTTTTTTTTGATACATGAGTTATTCTCATCCACAAAGATCACTAGATAAATGATTTTTTCATAAAAAGTGTTATTATATGACATTCTCATGTGTTGTTTTGACCCTATTGACGTCATATACAAAGAAATGCTTCTGCTTTCCAATTCTCACATTTTTTAAGTGTATCGATCTTATTTAGACCTCCAATTATTAGTTTTCCCATACACAGCTTCCGGACAATTTGTCACAGTCCAGATTTCTAATGTGTCGCATCTTCCCATATTATTGCATATTAATATGAATAACAGGAAATAGAAGCATTTTCCCGCGTATTATGTAACGAATTCCGCTATTATCAAAATGTTTGTTAAATCGGAACTTGAAGTCTGTAACAAACAGTGTCCGATAAAAAGTTCGCATTGTACTTGACTATTTTTTGCATAAAACAATAAATACGAGGGGCGTGCAATAAGTAATGCCCCTGACCCACTTCCAGTTGTCTGATCTAGCTGAAATTTTTCATTTTTTTTACATAGGCGTCCCCACTTATCAAGGCCGAGAGGCCACTCAAGGATAAAGGTTTAAGAGTGAACAGTAGTCAAAAGAGCAATATAGTAATCGACAGTAATGGAAGTTCGGTAAATTTGTTAACTTAAGTGGAACGGCTTATCAGAAACTTGTTTACGTTGGACTTGAAGACAACCATATTATAGACAGCTGGAAAGCAGGAAAACGGAAGACAATTCCACAGGCGTGCAGTTCTAAGAAAGAAGCTTTGTTCATGGACTCTACGTTTAGGTTTAGGCACAGATAAAGAGTGGGGGAATTAGTAATAGTGTTTTCAGCTAGACAAGTGTTTCTTGTGAAAGTTTGGCGAGGGGACCATAGATTGAAGCTCAGTCGAACACTTTCCATGAAAATAACCATAAAGCAGAGACAAGCTCGCAACATCTCTTCTGTGAGATAGAGGTCGAAGCGAAGAGAAAAGAACATCTCCCACGAGGCCACGAAGTCTATTTTGAACCTTATCAAGGCAGGACAGGTTCTTTCTAGCAGCTCCTGCCCAGATGTGGCAAAAGTATGCCAGTTTTGGACGTACCTGGCTCTTATATAGATAGAGAATTGCATCAGCAGTGAGATATTTACTGGATCGATAGGATTCGACCATTTTTCCAGCGGCCTTGGCAACAGATTTGATGTACGTATTCCACTTAAGGTCAGAAGTAAAGGTCAAGCCCAGAAGCTTGTCAAAACTTGAGGCCTCCCCAAGACGAGAGCCATTCATTTCAATTGATGTCAGATGTGGATCAGAACGTTGATGATGTAAAGAGAGAAGCTTGGTTTTAGATACATTAAAAATTACCAGCCACTCCTTACCCTATTGTAAAACGTGATCAAGATCAGAGGAGATATAATCGGAGAGAACTTGGTCGTTTACTGTCTTAGATGTGCTACCATAGATGGTAGTGTCATCAGCAAAAATGTCTACGAATGATGTAAGGGTGTGATTAGGAAGATCATTAATGTAGATCAGGAAAAGAGTTGGGCCCAGGATGGACCCCTAAGGGACTCCAGCATTAGTACTATGAGCTTCTGATTTTTGCCCATCAACTACTACTCTTATGAACCTATCAGAGAGAAATGATTTAATAATTGAAAAGACATTTCCAGCTATACAATAGCTGGAGATCTTGTGAAGTAAACCTTTATGCCATACCCTATCAAAGACCTTTGAAATATCAAGAGCAATTGTCCTAGAAAGGTTGCCTCTGTCGAGAGATTCGCTAATCCTATGAGATATAACTGTAAGCACATCCGCTGTAGATCTAGCAAAACGGAAACCATATTGCGTGTCACTAAGAAGGTTATTTTTGCTGAGATGGTTGATTACTTCTCTATTTAACACATTTTCTAGCCTTCGGACGAAACCATTTTAACTGGTGATAGGTGCAAGAAAGCAAATAACTCAGGCAATCTTCGTTGTCTGGAATGAAATTGGAAAGAAATCCTCCACTCTAATCAAAAGGTCAACGGTGACTTATTTTTTTCTTTTGATCATTAGAAATGATAATGAGTTTATATAAATATTAGTATGAACATTGGTTGAGCATAATTTTTGACATGGATGCTCATTCGTTCTCGAATATATTAAATCAAATGTCTTTATTCACTTTACCATGGTTTTTTTCATAAAAGAATGGTCGATACTTGTTCTCGGTAAGATGTTACAAGTCAAAATACAAAATCACGAGAACCCCATTCTTTAAAATGCTATTCCAAACTTTAGCATAACAGACCGACGAAATTCTTTTCAAACGTAACCTTCTTTAGTACAGCTGTCGCAAAATTGCGACAAGTCTACCACCTCAAATAGCAAACGACATTACATTCAAGCTGACTTTATTTACAATAAAAAAAAAAACAGCAGCACAAATATACACAATACATTCAGCAATCGACAAAGAGTGCATAAGAAAATAACAATTTCCCGTGAGCGAATGGACAACGACATTATAAGTTCAAGATGGCCAACATCACAATATGCAAATTAGTTCAATTTTATTATATATTTTGATAGTCCTACTTAGATGCTACAAATGTTTTCGTAGACAATGGCACTTTAAAAATACGCGTAAAAATCATTTTTCTATCAAAGAAGTTCGACGCTATGAGGATTAAACATAACATGCCGACGAAAATCATATTGCAAATTTAAGCATTAAACAAAAATTGCAAATTTAAGCATTAAACGAAAATAATATTGCAAATTTCAGCATTAAACGAAAATCATATTGCAAATTTAAGCATTGAGGGTCTCCTCAGTAAAATCAGATCATACGGTATCACTGGTAGAATACTTAACATAATTAAATCCTTCTTAGATAAGAGAAAAATCCAGGTAGTCCTCGACGGTCGCACATCTAAACAATATGATATAAATGCGGGAGTGCCCCAAGGTTCTATCCTTGGACCTCTATTGTTCCTGATATTCATAAATGACCTCCCCGACAACATTGCCTCTGAGATGGGTATATATGCTGATGACACTACACTCTACGGCAGACACGACAGGAAGACGAATGAACACATTTCTAAAGAAATGGCAGAAACACTAGAGGAAGACCTCCAATCTGTAGTGGAATGGGGACAAAAGTGGTTGGTCGCGTTCAATGCTGCCAAGACTAAACTAGTTTCATTCAATAATTACAAAAAACCCTCTCTACCACCCATAGCAATGGCCAACGACTCTTTATCTGAGAGTCCATCTTTCAAACTCCTTGGCCTAACGTTCACAGGAAACATGAGTTGGAACAATTACATTGAAGGCATTGCCAGGGCCGCTGCAAGAAAGGTAGGCTCTCTCTACCGTGCTAGAAAACTACTAACACCCGAAAGTATCCTGTACCTCTATAAGGCCACCATTCGCCCATGTATGGAGTATTGCTGCCACATCTGGGCTGGTGCATCTGCTACTAGTCTCTCGCTCCTTGACAAGGTTCAAAAGAGAGTCGCAAACCTGATAGGCCCTGAACTGGTATCTAAGCTTCAGCCTCTGTCCCATCGACGAAATGTTGCATCCCTCTGCCTTTTCTACAAGTATTTTAGTGGTGAATGCTCTGACGAACTGCAATCACTTGTGCCCCCACGACGCAAGCACCCTCGACAAACCCGACAGGCTACTAAATCCCACCCCCACACTGTAGAGATCCCTAGATGTAAAAGATCTTTTTACTCCAATAGTTTCTTCCCCAGAACCGCAAGACTCTGGAATTCCATTCCAGGTCCCTGCTTCCCCAACAGTACTGACGTGCAGAAGTTCAAGTGTAACGTGAACCGACACCTTGCTGCCCAAATCCCTACATAGTACCCCAGTAGCTGTTGCCCCTGATAGTAGCCCCTACACCAAAGTGGCAATTTGCCTTGTTTGGGGTGAAAATGTAATAAAAAATTTAAAAAAAAAAAAAACGAAAATCACATTGCAAATTTAAGCATTAAACGGAAATCATATTGCAAATTTAAGCATTAAACGAAAATCATATTACAAATTTAAGCATTAAACGAAAATCATATTGCAAATTTAAGCATTAAACGGAAATCATATTGCAAATTTAAGCATTAAACGGAAATCATATTGCAAATTTAAGCATTAAACGGAAATCATATTGCAAATTTAAGCATTAAACGAAAATCATATTGCAAATTTAAGCATTAAACGGAAATCATATTGCAAATTTAAGCATTAAACGGAAATCATATTGCAAATTTAAGCATTAAACGAAAATCATATTGCAAATTTAAGCATTAAACGGAAATCATATTGCAAATTTAAGCATTAAACGGAAATCATATTGCAAATTTAAGCATTAAACGGAAATCATATTGCAAATTTAAGCATTAAACGAAAATATATTTCAAACAAAAGAGTAACATATCGACGAAAATGCTATTCTGAACATAAACGTGACAGGTCGTGACAGACCCATTAAATTGATATTGCAGACTTAAACGTAACTGACTAACGAAAATGGTATTACAAACTAAAGAATGAAAATGCTTTTTCAATTTTTAAGGGGAGTGAATACTGCTGAATGGGAAATTCTTTGTTGTCTTGTGCAAGAATATCGCGATAACAGATATTTATAATTTGCTAACAAATGTAAGGTCAAAAGCAACAAACAATAAGACTTTAAAAGAGCAACAAAATTCAAACACGTGAACAAAATCAGCATGAAAATAAAAACAAAACGAATTCTACATAAAATAAAATAAAATTGTTACAATGACGAATGTTAGTAAATTATTTATTTGTTTGTTCGCAGACTATTATCCTCATCTTTTTTATAGCTGTTGTTTTATGACGTTTCGGCCAACTATTCCTCCGGTCTTCGACAGGTGGTTAATGCGACGGGGTAAGCACGCCGAGTCTCCTAACTGATGCAGGCCAGAGGAATAGTTGGCCGAAATGTTGTGAAACAACAACTATGAGATGGGGATAACAATCCGCAAATAAATAAATAAACAACTTACTCATCTCAAAGGATTCTAATAATAAAATAATTAGAAAAGATATCTGTATTAACAAAATGGTAAAATATAACAAAATGTGTCTCTCACAAATAAGAGAATTATGAAATTTGTTATCAATTAATCGAATATTTATTTTGAAAAAGGAGATGCAATTCCGTAAAACAAAACAAAATTTAAAAATCCAAACCTAATTTAATTACGAAATTAAATCCATCATTAAGCATTTTGGTTTAGTCGTGAACAAGTCAGCGATTTTAATATTTTGTTAATAGTTTTTTAATTAATTATTTTATTCTTGACATTTTGAAATGTTATGGGAGCTTGGAACCCCATACGCTGTATAATTAAAAGTTATTTTAACTGGCCATTTGACCGTACAATTTAACGATAATGATAGAATGTTTGATAATGCGGAATCTTTTTGATTTGAGACTCTTTGGGGGAGGGCTGTATAAAAGTAGGAGACTAGTGATAGATACTCCGGCCCAAATATGGCAACAATAATCCATGAATTGTTGCTTTGTAAAGATAAAAGATGCTATTTGGTGTGAGTAATTTTCTAGCACGTTAGAGGGAGTCAACCTTCTTTGCAGCAGCCTTGGCAATGTCTCCAATATATTTGTACAATGTATATCATTTGTTGTTGTTGTTGTTGTTGTTGTTTGTGTGCGTGCGTGCGTTTGTGTTTCCAAAAATATTTTTGTTTCAATCAAAATGGAGTAATTCTGTAAAGACGAATGCTGAGTTACTTCCCTTTATAAGAGAACGGCAAATAGAAAAATGATTCCAACCCGGGCAAAGTATTTATGAGAAGGAATAAATTAAAAACATGCTACAATTATCCACAACAACAAAAACCCTGATGAACCAGAATCAAATATTCATTTTGCAGGCAGAAAGTTATTGATGACAAAGAAACTATAAAGATACTGATTTTACTTTAACTGCTTTTACACCAACAAACGGAAGACGAGCGACATTCACTAAAAGACGGATTATTATTATTATTATTATTATTATTATTATTATTATTATTATTATTATCATAAATGCCTCAGCACACCATATTTTGTTCAGCAGCACACATTTTCCTTCAAAAAACGAAACAGATTTCTAGAAAAAATATATCTTACTTTATTAGTTGTTTTTGCACGCTTAGAGATTAATGTAATTTCATATAACTTTTTGACGATTTCATAAACGAGCGTAATTAGTTTAAGATTGCCAGGAGAAATTTACATTTTTTTTAATGGCTGCCATCTAATAAAGCAGTGTTACTCTGTATTCGTCCATACAGAGTTACTCCGCTTTTATTGAAACAAAAAATATATTTTCCGAAAAACAAAAACACACATACAATAAAAAAAACAAATTGGGCAGATTAAATTTTTCATCTCGCTTTTCGCGGTTTGGTGTTGTCTGCTCACATGCCTTGATCTTGTTACTTTTTTAATAGAAATTCACTCAGGCGTAGCATGATTCAGTATGTCTTCTGATGTATTCCTAATCCAAATTGGTTAAGGATATCATCTCATTGTAAAATTTTTCCAAGGACATAAAAATAAATCATTATCAAAACTATCTTTATTTTTAATTCTTTCACTTACTGTATGCCTCTCCTTATCTGTTTCCATCCTTCCTTTTCTCTCACCCATCTCTCACTTTCGTTCTATTTCTTTTTTATCCTTTTACTAATATATATATGTGTGTGTGTGTGTGTGTGTGTGTGTGTGTGTGTGTGTGTGTGTGTGTGTGTGTGTGTGTGTGTGTGTGTGTCCTCAGTAACAAAAAGTATATCCCTTCCTCTTTCTTTCGTTGGTCTTTTTTTTTATTATAAAATATATTTATCTTCTCCCTTCCTTTTCGTTCTTCTCTCTCTCCATCTCTATTTCTCGCCCTCTCGCTCTCTCTCTCTCTCTCGTTTCTTTCTTTCTTTACCTTCATTCTATTATCTGAATACTCTCCATCTTTCTCTCTATATATCTATCTATCTCTTCCTTTGTGTCTCTCTAAACATATCACCTATTTTCTCTCCTCATTCTATTTTCTCTCAGTCCGTTTTTCCTTTGTCTCTCAAAATCAATACCGCATATATCGATAAGCCATTTTGTTTCCATTTCTCAAAACGTAAATCCTTTTTCCCATAATGCAACTAGAAATCTTCTCGACAACAAAACGCAGATTAATGAAACCATATCAAAGTCTTCGTGCTTTTATTAAAAATATTTTTTTCATTATTTCAGCTTCTATTTTTTTAATTTTATTTTCTTATATTTGACACCCACGAAGAAAATAATTATGTTCTTTGATGCGTAACTTTTTCCAGCTGTACAACAATAAAAACGGTTATGCTTAAAAAATAAAATGGCTAATTTAGCGTTTAGAATCAGATATAGAAATTGTTTCCATTGTGAAATAAAGATGAATCCGTTTTCTGAGATATTTTCTCCCATTGTGAAAACTACAAAAACATATTACGTTGTATAAAAATGTATTAGGTTGTATAAAAACGTATTACGTTGTATAAAAATGTATTAGGTTGTATAGCCGTTTATTAGATATATGAAGGCGCAGTAAATCTTGAGTAGCTATGACATCAGGAACTAGAAATGAGAGTTCGAACGGCCTCTTTCCCCAACTAGATTTAAGGCAGAGAAGACACAATCTCTACTAACAATTAGATGAAAACGGACTCTAACAGGAACTCAACAGATTTTTTTATTTAGTTATTATCTTATCACTAAGAGCATTCATACAAGCCATCATCAAAGATTGTTTTCCGAGAACAACTTGTGGTGTTCCTTGGAGTCGTAGTGACAACAAGTCTCCCCAGATTTCCAGTACTCTCCACCTTTTTGCAAAAGAATTTGCGTTATCATAACAGCCGCTTACCATTGATTTCTCCTTGGCGGCGACCATTGGTCTTCACTGGAATTTGGGTGGCAATAAGCCTCCACAAGGTCCCAGTCCTCTTTACAAATCTCCAACAGAGGTCTGGCTAGTGCTTTCTCTCTTATTAGGTGTGGTGCCTGTCTATGGCGACACTCACAAAAAAGGGGGCGGTTTTTTTTTCATTTATATAGTTTGTTTTCATAATTTCATGCGATGTTACTTTGTGTTTTGCATCTGTAGCCGTTTCTGTGTCCAGTTTCCGTGTGGTTTGTGTGTGGTGTTAGTCTTTATATTAAGGAGGCTTTCTTAATATTACTGCAGTTTTTATTATTGAAATTCGTTGTACTTTCTCGCCCATCCCTCTGATTCCAATCTCTTCCATTCTTTTTTCGTTCCTAGCGCTCCTACTATTAGTGGTGTTATTTTTACTTTCTTCATTCTTCAGATCCCTTCGAGCTCTCTGGCCAGTTCCGTTTATTTGCTCCGCTTCTCATTCTCCTTGATTTTCATTCTGTGGTATGCTAGACGGCAAAATCTATAATCTGGCAGGCCTTTTCCTTCTTGTTAGCATAATTGACATCTGGTCTTCTTGCTTGGATGGGTTTATCCGTTGGTATACCCATGTCCCATAGGATTTTGTGACTTTCATTTTCTATTACTGCTGCCGGTTTGTGTTTGTACCATTTGTCTGTGCGTTCAAAATTCATTTGTTTGCATAATTGCCAATGCACTGCCTTCCGCACTTGATCGTGTCTATTTTTATATTCCTTTTGTGCTAGTTTGCTACATTCACTTATTATGTAGTTTATTATTTCGTCTTTTTGTCCACAGAGTCTGTATTACTGTTTTCTTATGTCTTATCGATCCTTGCTTTAATGTGGTTGGTTCTAATTGCATTATCTTGCGCAGCTGTTATTAGTGATTCAGTTTCCCTGTTAAGGTTTACTTTTTGTAGCCATTTCCAAGTATTTTCGTTTGTCTCTTCTTTTGTCACTCGTATGCATCATTCATGTAACTGTTTTTCTTCCCATTTTTCTTTCCTTGTCTCTTTTTTCTATCTTGTTTTCTTCTTCTGTGTCTCTTGCCGCAGTAATTATTCTGTCGGTGTTCTACATTATGTATTTTGCTAATTCTTTTTTCGTGATATTTACAGTCTTCTATAGAGACCAGTTTGCTATTATTATTATTATTATTATTATTATTATTATTATTATTATTATTATTATTATTCACATTTTGGTATTGCCGATTTTATACTGATAGACAAGTCAGAACAAATGAACATAGGTTATCAGCATCTTCCTGCACTTTCCGCAAGTTCTGGCGGTTCCCAACAAGGGAGTCTTTTGAAGTACTCCAACATTGCAATGGATCTTAATTTTCTCAATCCATTTGTAAAATCCTTTTGTTAAACTCATCAGGGTTCCCATCACAATAGGTACAACTTCTACCTTCTTACAACTTCCACAATCTTTTTTATCTCCCTTTTTCAAGTCTTGGTACTTATCGACCTTTTTTTTTTTCTTTTTATTCCACATTCATATCAGCTGGCAATGCGTTATCAATGATTATTGCCTTGTTTTCATTTTTTCCAACTAAACTAAATCTGGTCTCCTTGCTTCAATCACATTATTACATCGAATATTCATATTCCACAATTATTTCACTTTCCACCAACCTTTCTTCAACATGCTCGTACTATTTTTCACTACATTCCAACCCTCTTTTCTTGCATATATTCCGATGGACCTTTCTCGCAATATTGTCATATCGTCTCTTGTATTCATTTTGAGCTAACTTCTCACAACTACTGACGAGATGTTGTACATTCTCACCTTTCTGTCCACACAGTCGATATAGGGAATATTAAGCCGTTTTATCAATGTGATACTTCACATAATTTGTCTTGGGTGCTTGCTCCTGCGTGGAACATTTAGGGCTTCTGTCCGAATCTTCAAGTCACATTTTGACAACCATCGCCAGGTTTTTTCCTTGTCCTCTTCCTCTGGTAGATCTCTATTGCATCTTTTTCTCAATTCACTTGTCTTTCATTTTTTGTTCATTTATTGCCTTACATTCCTTTCTTCTTACAAGTGCGTTCTCTTGCAATTTTTCAAATTTTGACACGCCCTTTACAGTTAGAGATGTAAATTTTCAGACTATTTTCTTCTTCTTTTACACATTGTTCTACACCTATTAGTCCTCGTCCTCCCTATTTTCTTTTTGCATATAATCTATCGACATCATTCTTTGTGTGAAAAGCTCCATTCATTGTCATCGTTTTCCTTGTCTTCCTGTCCATATCTTTAAGCTCATTTTATTTCCGTTGAATACCCGCCTCATATCAAAATATAGCTGTTGCCCATGTATTTACTGTGAGTATTTTCTTACACCCATTCAATCTTGGCCTAAGAACGAACTGTAGTCTTCTCTTGTATTCTTTTCCTATTATTTCCTTCATTTCAGCTTCTTTTATTTTATCTAATTCCACAATTCCTAAGTAGATGTATCCTTCTTCTCCAACCTCTTTTATCATTTCCCCATTAAAATTTTTATTTCTTTATTTTCAACAATTTTCCCCCCTTTTTAATTTAAAGGGACCACACTTCTTTATGTCGAATTCCATATCTATGTCATTACTGAATATTTGAACAGTTCTTACAAGTATGTTTAGCTGGTATTTGATTTTTGCATACAACTTCAAGTCATCCATAAATAATAAATGGTTTACCCAGTAATCCTTTTTTCCCTACTCATAAAACACATTTACTTTTCGTAATATGAACGACAAGGGTACCATACTCAAAATAAACAACAATGGCGACACCCCTTGAAAAATCCTTCTCTTCACATGAACTTCCCTAAGAGATTCTCCATTTGAGTTAATGAAACTTTCCATTGTTTCATGCTTCTTTCCAAGAAATCTCGCACATTCGCCGCTATTCCAAATATTTCCATGCCTTTTTTTAGTCCAGCTATGCGGATCATATCAGATCATATGCTTTGCAATAATCTATGACATGCAGAGATTTGTGGATCTTCTCTTACAGTCCCGAAATACTGTCCCATTAATAAGCAACTTATCCTTGGTCCCTCTACTACAACGTCTACACGTAAGGTCTCTTGATGTTATAGATACTTGTACATCTCATCTGCCAAGATGCCTGCCAGTAGTTTCTACATCAGTGGAAGGCAGGTGATGAGCCGATAGTTATCAACCACAGTGCCCTTTGAAATATCCTTCTGGCAGAGCAGTGTTCTTCCACGCGTGCTCCATTCAGGAATTACATCTCCTGTCAACATTCTATCAATTTGAGATGCAATCCTTCCATGCAAGGTGGTAAAGTTGTTGGGGTTTTTTAACCAATACCCCTGTACACCATCTGGTTCGGGAGCTTTCCAATTTGGAATTGTCCTACATTATTTACTCACTTTCTCCTTGCTCACTTCTTGCTCTTGAGATTGGTCTTACTTACTTTGTAATTCATTCCTCAAATATTCCAGCCATAAACACTTATGTTTCTTTTTTACACTCTAAATATTACTCCAAAACTGTGTGCGCTCTTCTGACGTTGGTACTTTATTTACGTAATTTGACCGTCTATCAAGTCATTCATAGAACTTTTTTCTTGTCCAAACTAAACTTATTCTCTCTGGTCTGTTGAGTTTTCTCTTCATATCTTTTCCTTTCGCACTTTTTGCTAGCATTCTTTGTTTGGTCTCGTCTGGAACAGTTTTAATTATATTTCTTTTCATTATATACGTTTCATTCAGTTGTTTTAATTTCTCTCTTCCTTGTACTCAATTGTCCTCTCACCCTTCTTTCAAGTAAGTTCGCATCCTTTCTTAATTTTTTCATGTCATCCTTTATTCTTCTTTTTCACCTTGGTTCGTTTCTATTCTTGCGTTCACCTCTTTTCAATCCGAATTTTTTCGCAACCCAAACACTTCCTGCTATAATCAAATTATTTGTTTTTGTGATGGTCTTGCATTTTACATATTTCATTGCTTCATTTCATTTTTCTGACTGGATTTCCAGAGTTTTTCTGTCCAGTTTTTTAAACATGACCTCATTACTTCTTTTTCCTTCCGCCATAATCTCTTCGACGATCCCTCTCACTTTCTCAGTTTTATCCAACACTTCATCATAAGTTTCCTCATTATTACTAATTACCTCGTCCTTAGTTTCCTCTCGATTTCCTGTCACTTCATCCACATCTTCCGCTACATTCTCTGTCCTTTCCTCATCAATCTGCTCATCTCCTTCATTTGCCGTGTCATCCCCCATTATTTTTGCAATCATCTTCCTTTTTATGGCCTCCAATTCCAGCTCTGATGATCACCAATTCTTCCGTGTTGCTCTTGCCTGATCGCACACGCGCTGTTCTGTTAATTCAAATGTTCCTCGTTCTCTCCATTCTCCAAACATACGCTTTCTGTACCCCCTAATAAGCTTTCTGTTTTCAACATAAATATTGCTTCTGAAGAAGCGCTCAATAATTGCGGTGTTAACGTCTTTATTCCACTTCATTTTTAGCAGTTGCAGGTTGACGGCTGGGTTCTCGCTGATGCCGGCCGTGTGCTCTTCACTAGAAGTTCCAGTTCCATTAGCGCCGTTATTTTCAAACTAAAATTTTATTATTATTATTATTAGTAGTAGTAGTAGTAGTAGTAGTAGTAGTAGTAGTCTTAACTTTTGGGTGTTTTTAGTTGGATTTTTTAATTAACGTTAGATTAATTCCTCTGACTTTAGACATGCACTTTCGCCGTTACTAACAGATATGTTTTGTAAAATTAGACAAATAAATTGTCTCGTCAATCTGATTAAGCCATGCATGGTGGCTTTTCGTTATGGTCCCAAGCCTTATTATTATTATTATTATTATTATTATTATTATTATTATTATTATTATTATTATTATTCACTTACTAGGAGTTTTCATTCAGGCCATCATCAAAGATTTTTCTTTGAGAACAACTTGTGGTGTTCCCTGGACAACAAGTTTTCCCAGATTTTCAGTACTCTCCACCTCTTTCAATAACTTTTACAAAAAATTGCGTCATCGCAACAGTCGTTTACTATTATTATTATTATTATTATTATTATTATTATTATTATCATTTCTAGTTTGTTTTTTTTTTCGAATTTTATGCTAACGGACGGATTGTAACAAATGACTTTAGGCTATCAGCATCTTATTTCCCAACTCTCCAGTACTCTCCGCAAGATTCTAACGGTTCCCAACAAGGCAGTCTTCTGAAGCATGCAAACGTTTGAATGGATTCCATTTTTTTCCAAACCACTTGACAAATCTTTTTGTCACGCTTCCCAGGTACAACTTCTACTTCCTTCAACTTCCACAATCTTTTTATCTCCCTTTTAAAATCTTGGTAAATTGTGAACTTCTCCTTTTCTTTTTTCTACATATTCACATCAGCGGCACTTGCGTTCCCTTTTTTCAACAAGACTAAACCTGGTATCCTTGCTTCAATCAAATTATCACATTGGATATTCATGCCACACAATTGTTTCCCATTCTCACTCTCTACCACCCTTTTCTTACATACATCCCAATCAACCTTTCGTATGGAAACGTTTACTCTTGTCTCCTATTTCTTCCTTTGCAATTCTCATAGATTATCTCCTATAGAATTTTTTGGTGGACAAAAATCCCCCCACCGAACCAAAGTATCGTATTTTACCAACAAAGATATCACATTTAAATTCATTATTACTAGACTATTAACCGCTATCTTATGTAACTTTAGAAGGCCATTATAGGCACATTTAGTCGTTATATTAAAATCCTACGTTACATCTTAGGAGCAAAATCATCACAATCGCAACCATCTTTAGAGGAAGCAATGCCTATTTTTCCCTCGAAATAACAAGTACTTCTTCCGTCCCCAGTCATCATCGGCAGCTATTCTGCACTTGAAACAGATATGGGGTTTCACCCTTCGTAACTGAATCATAAACTCATTGACATAACATAATCCCTCCCTTTTCGTCCATAAAAATAATAAAGTCTCCCCAGAATAATTCCGCTCGTTCTGATTTGATGACCTCTTGCTATTTCTTGTAATAAATAATTTTACCAGGAATTATTCATAAATTTTGGTTTCGGTTTCGATTATAGCTGATAGCATTCAATTTTTTATCAATAATTTCATAATTTTGGTTTAGGTTTCGATTATAGCTGAAGAAACTGAAGATATATATATATATATATATATATATATATATATATATATATATATATAATGTTTCATAAGTTTTGGTTTCGGTTTCGATTCAAGCTGATACCCTCAAATCATATGGCTATATTTTTTTATTTTGGAAATTGCAACTGTATAATATATAAAAATCAATAGAACATTTACTCTATAACACGAAATTTACAAGAATTAAAATATCATATTTAAACGTACTTCACGATTGGGCTACGCAGAGCGTCCTTACTAGCTTAGATAAATACTTTTGCAGTTTTAACAAAATAGTTACAATAATATCAGAGCGTCTCCATTTACACTGAACATCTACAGAGTACCAACATCAATATATTACATATGAATGAGTCCTCTGTGGAATTTCCACAGGTCTCGCTAGTATAAAAATAATGTTATAAAATCAACAATAGGTTTTCTAAAGTACAATGTAGACTACAATGTACTGTGGACTAAGTCACTGAGAGGAAGTATGTGAAGCTTCTCGGTGTACGGCCATATGCTTCCGACAATCAATCGATTTGAAATAGTCGATCTCATCGATTTCGATGACAATAAAAGTATGTAAACTGTGAAACATTTGTTGATCCTCATTTAATCCCGGGTAACTTCGGGTCTTATTGCTAGTTTAAATATATTTATGAAGGACATATTTATAACTTACATGGCTGAAAGATATATTTTGATAATTAATTATTCTTCCATTCACATAACTTATTTCCAGTTCAAAGGACACACAATTGGACCGAATTTTTTTGTTCTCTTCGCGAACAACGAAAACGTTCGCTCTTTGCATAAGCAGCAGCAGTCCTTCTTTTTCTTTCCTCATCAATAAAACACATGCAACTGGTATGATATCCCAAAACAAAAGTCTCTCAAGCAAAAAATCCGTCTCCTATTAATCTGCCAATAACGCCTAAATTTGTATAACCGTCCTCGCCTCGTATCTAAATGATTCTCGGTTCGCGAGCCACGCTTTCCTTACAACGGCCACATGCTAACCGAGGCCGTTTATTCCTCTCTCTCTCTCTCTCTCTCTCTCTCTCTCTCTCTCTCTTTCTCTCTCTCTTTCTCTCTCTCTCTCTCTCTCCGCACTATTACCACGTCCCCCGATCATGATCAGATAGGCGGCGGTCGTTTTTGTTGGGTGCTCCTTCGCAAAAGCATGACTTCTTCGGAGACATAAGCTTCTTTAGAGGCGTGGGCTTCTACTTCTGTCTCTGTTTCGTCGTCACGTGTCAGACACTTTTACCTGCTCTCTGAAGACGTTGCACTGTTAGAATCATCCTCCGACATAAGAACATTGTAGCCGAAGGCGCAAATCCTTCACAATTTCACTTCTTACTATATACTTTTGTTATATAATGGGGCGCTACATTAATAGACTGAGTTTTAGCTTGTACATAGACATAGATTTTAGTAAGGGGTCATATTTTCTAGTTTGTGAGTCACTGAATTCAAGACCTGTCGAACACAGCCACAGACGGCTGAGCAACAAAAAAGGGGTCATGGGGTCACGCCAGGATGGTTAATGAGTGCAGCTACCTAGAGCAGGGCTTGGTTTCGTGGTATGTGATTTGGCAAGATTTACGAGATCATATTTGAGAGGGAAATTTGAAAATAAAATTTTTCATAGTTTTGTCATAGTTTCTCTTGGAAGCGGAGAGAGAGAGGGAGCACACGTATCTGAGGATCTAGCCAGCGAACTGAAGGCCCTTTTTGAATTTGGCGTTTCCAGACCGTTGTGTGCGACCGAGCAAAAGCGACTATATCAAAAAACACATCCTTAACTAATACCCTTGAAAAGATATGAATCTATGCATCCTACTTATGGCTTATATAGTCGAGCAGATTAGATTCTTTCAACTATTCTAGGAGGAAAACGCCGAAATAACAGCAGATTTTTTTTCAGCATTG
The DNA here is from genome assembly GCF_053919585.1 of Euprymna scolopes. Lineage (NCBI taxonomy): Eukaryota > Metazoa > Mollusca > Cephalopoda > Sepiida > Sepiolidae > Euprymna > Euprymna scolopes. The sequence goes on along the minus strand of NC_136506.1, from coordinate 64,499,718 downwards.
ATTCCAATCAACTTGAATTTCTCCTTGCGACTAGATTCAAGTATTGTCAGTTAAAGAGAGGTGCAGTTGGTAATTGCGCAACAATTGGTTTATTATAGACTCCCCACGCAGACACCATCACACAAGTTTTCTGTTGTTTCACGAGACTAAAACGAGACCTTTTTATTATCTAAATGCTTTATGGTCACAACTATAATTTTGACATAACGACTAACGTGATTTAGTATGCAACCTTGTGTTTTTTTAATATCTTAATTTACACACAGACACACAGACACGCAGACACACACACACACACACACACACACACACACATATATATATATATATATATATATATATATATATATATATATATATATATATATATATATATATATATATATATTCCGTCGTTCGAACAGTCTGGATTGTGTATTGTCTGCTCCCGAATAGAGCACGCATTAATTAGTTATTAATCCCCATCATTCTCGTGACAACTGTTAGGTGGCTCTGAGGTAAGGCCTCAACAAATGGAGTAAAATGTAGCTTCGTGGTTGGATTCAAATCTTATGAACGACAGGAATTGTTACACTACATTGATGATTGCGTAACATGAAACACTATTGTTAGTAGATATTAATAAATAATTATTATTTAATTATATATATATATATATATATATATATATATATATATATATATAAAGTGAGAAAGAGAGAGAGAGAGAGAGACTCGTTGCGGTATATCAGCATTCAGCGTCGAAGGCCATTACTACAAAGCAATTAAGTCGCTTAAAGCCCGCTTACTTAAACACATTTAAAGACATCAAACCACCCGACGATAATAAAATAAATGAAAATTAAATGAATTAACTCTAAACTATAAAAAAGCAATGTAACTTACAATAATCCTTTTGTTGGGCGCATTCTTTCGCAAAACGGAAAAACATTTTTCAATTTTTTTTTTATCCCCTTCAATTATGGTGCTTAACATTATTTCCAGACAATTGGAGTTAATCCCCTTTTAATGCAAATCTGTTTAAACCGACAATTCATCAAGTTTTAATCCTTGCCTAATCCTGTGTCAAAACACCAACTGAATGCATCTATATTTAATAAGATTAACTGACACTTGTGACATATTTGCCTGGAAACATTTTTTAAACGAGCCTCCCCAACCTAGCATTCATGTACGTCATTCATCGTTGAGAAGCTTAGACGAACGCGACGTGACTCTTAAAATAATTTTATTACTTCATAAGTGTTGCTACTCGTCTGACCTTGCTGTTTTTGTTTTTTTGTTTGGCGAGACTAAATTCTGCAAAGAGCTCATGAAGATCATGCCTCAGGATTGTCTAGTCTGCATGAAACTTTGATCGTAGTTATCTGTTATCTTAGAGATTTGCAAGTGTTTACCCCATACATCAAAAACAACAAGGCTCAGTGATTGCATGCAAAATCGGGAAAGGTTTGGTTCAGTAGAACGCACAAAGGAACGATACAGAAACAATGTAGTGACGTTCACTCCATTGATTTGCAGTTTCGCGGTTGATATGTCTTTGCTTGCGACACGCAGAGGCTGAGACGACCAGAATATGCTGGATCTTGGTGCAGACTCCTCAGGCGTTCTCACTGAAGCTTTGTTAACCAAGTTGTTCTGACACTACAATGTTGCCACCGCCTCTATCACGATGAGGAAGAGTAGGACTTTAGGGAGAGGATCTGTTGTTATCTATCACTGTGCTACACGTGTGTGATCGCCATCATTAATAATTTTCATAATTTCTTATTAATGGATCATCATTTATAAAAGCTAAAATTCACTCGAGGATAAAAGGCAATAAGATGGATGGATTGTCAGTTGACTGATGAAAAATATTATTTGATGATTGAAACCGATGAATGAAATAAAAGCAATTACTTTCAAGAACGATTTATGCAAGTATTTATTTATATTAAATTTGGCAAGTATTTATTTATATTAAATTTGAATGTTGCAATGTGCAGGGAAGCAATCCCGTGGCAATGTGTTTCACAGATGTGACGATTTGAAAAGAAGCTCAGTCCATGGAGATATCATTTGATGTTAGAAAGAAAGGCGAATTACTGTTACTGTGAATGTCTTACAAAGAAGTCAGAGACTGAAGTTCAGTCAAACAACTTTCATGGAAATAGCGATGTAATAAAGAAAGGCTAGCAAGATATTTTCGATGAGCAAGGGGATCTAGGGAATAGATGAGAGCAGCCGTATCTATGTCGCTTCACGAGGGAGAGAGAGCGACAGGAATGTGTGTGTGTGTGTGTGTGTGTGTGTGTGTGTGTGTGTGTGTGTGTGTGTGTGTGTGTGTGTGTGTGTGTGTGTGTGTGTGCATATATATAGTAAGTTATCAAATATATATGGCGATTAAGCTACTCTGAATATTCCGCGTTTCATCCACTCAAGGACTTCTCAGGCGGAATAATCAGTGTAGCTTAATCACCATATATATTTTATAAATTACTAACTAGCTCTACCTACGTTTTGAGCACTTTTTAAGTAAAGACTTAAAGTTTACGCATGAATCTATACTTTCGTATATTAATTTTATGTGAGTATTTTAAGTAGTTATATATATATATATATATATATATATATATATATATATATATATATATATTGTTACGCATCGGAATACGCTGCAAACGGCGAGAGACCAATGGGCGCAACAATAGAAAGAAAAATAAGACAAAAAATGACGAATAGAGGTGAATGGGAGGGGATGGAATATCTTGTCTCAGGACACCGGTAAAATATGTACAGGACAGCAGGACTCATGAAATAACAAGACAAATGCAAAATGAAATTTTATAAATTTTATTTGACTACCATTAGCTAAAGAATAGGGAGTTGAGAAAATAAAATAAAATAAAAACATAGAATAAAACAGCAAAAAACTGAAGGACCTTTTGGGAAGGGAATTCTGTTCTCTTCTTATGTAATTAATGGAGTCGAGTAGAAAACATCGTATATAAAGCAAAGAAAATGTCCATTACATCAAGTTCAATGTTCAATGTTCAGCGTGGACGGATGAGGGTAAAGGAGAGAGAGAGAGAGAGAGAGAGAGAGAGAGAAAATAGCAACGGTAGCTTACTGTTCGCCGATACGCGCGTTTTGTATATTGTCTTTTGTTCATTTCTCATTTCGGCCGTAATTCTTCTTTCGTGTTGCTATCGCATAAGTATCATCCACAGAAAATTCTGTTTCCTTCGTTGGTGCGTGCCACGCAGCATGCGTCTAACTCCGTCGCTGATCGGACCCCAAAAGAGGAAGAAGGCTCCAAAAGATCCGTTTCCTGTTCCTCCATTGCGCATGGAGAGGAGAGGGGACGGGCTTTATCCCGGGTGTGTTTACTGCGATGTTAGCAAAGGTGAATTGTCGTCGTAGTTATTTATAGTTGGGGCTGACCGACCCTTTCTGTTCATGTCTACTCTCTCTCTCTCTCTCTCTCTCTCTCTCTCTCTCTCTCTCTCTCTCTCTCTCTCTGTGTACTTCCCACCCTCTTTCTCTCTGTATTTCCCTACTCTCTCTTCTCTCTGTATATCTCGTTATTCCCTCACTTTCAAACTTCCTCGCTGACAAGTAACAAAACAAGCGTAAAATAACAAGTACGGGTGATGCGTGCTCGACTTTTAAGTATTCTATAAAAACTTTAAACTTTCCCCATAATTATATAACAATATATATATATATATATATATATATATATATATATATATATATATATATATATATATTTGTTAAGGACCGTGCCGTCACTTGTGAAAACATATATATATATATATATATATATATATATATATATATATGTGTGTGTGTGTGTGTGTGTGTGTGTGTGTGTGTGTGTGTTTTCACAAGTGACGACACGGTCCTTAACAAATTCGTCCACGCAATTCCGAACACCACCGCCGAATCAACACGCCACACCATGAACAAATACCGTTGAATCGACACACGCGTTCCCATGCAGTATCGAACAATCCTGCCGAATCGACGCGCCACGATACGAAATGCAATAACGCGAAACACGTTACCAAAGCAGTATATTTCAACCGCCGAACCACTTATCGGCTTTTTTATTTGTTCGTTTCTTGTTTTTGTTTTTTGTTTATTGTTGTTGTTGTTGTTTTTTTTTTTTATAGCCGTTGGGCGAAACCAAATCCTCACTTTGGGGTAAGATGGGTGTAGTTCATTAGTAGACTTGATTTGTAATCGAAAGGTCTCGGGGTCGCTTTTCACCACAGGTAGACTCGACTCATACGCTTGTGCGCTTCTGCGCATGCTCGGCACAATCTACACAGTTAAGTCGATGTTGTACTTTTTCAATGGAAGAAAGATTGCTTCCAAAGGTATCAAGTGGCAAAAACCTGCATCGTTATAAAATAAAACGATAAAACAAAAATTCACAGCTAGATTTCTTCTTAAATACCATGGTCAGGTAAAACACCTTTGTAAACTACTGTGCCAAATTGCCATTGGCACGTATCATTATTCCACCGTACCCAAAAAATCATGAAACAGTTTCCTAATTCTGTCGGTCGTGGACTTAGCAATAATTCTAACAACGAAAATGTTTCTAAGAAGTCAAGCAATATTTACAACACAAAAAAATTAGCAGGTATCAAAATATCGATAATTAGATACAAGCAAAGGAGCACAAATATATAATAAATTTTAAAATAGGAAAATATAATCAGATATCAAACACTAAACATGGCAATGAAATTCCTAAATTTCATCAAAACTCTTCTCCATGGCCAAGTACGTACACAAAATATTTAATGAAAAATACCCTAAAACTGTTCTAAAGTTGCTGCAAAAACTTAGATATGATAATTAATGCATATAATAACAAAGTACTAAATGGGAGCAGTAGAAGAAAGTAATAATAAAATGCGTAAAAAATACCGACAAATAACATAAAGAAGAAACAAAAATATAACCACTAACTCTAATAACAATAATCAAATAGAAATAAGAATTTAATTTGAAGAAAAAAGTCGTAGCTATAGAACCTGTGCATTTTGTCCACTACAAAATAAATGCCAAATTAAAAACATTGTTTACGATGCCAAAATATTTGCCAAATGTAGAAATTAAGGCGACACATGTAGATTATGTGTGAATGAGAAATTTGAAATTCTAAACATTGAAGTCTCAAAAACTTAATAAACCGTCGAAGTGTAATAATAAACAACCGTATACATAGAATAAACTTTACTTTAGAATAATAAAATAATTAAAACATTAACTAATCCAACATCTAAAAGGGAAACAGAAAAAGTATCTCAAGAACAACCATGTTAAAATATGGCCAACTATTAATTCGACACATTCACGTAAAAATGATTCATCAATTTCATATAAAATTAAATAAAAGACGAAGTAAAATCAGCCGAAACTTTATCTGAGAGAAACTCTTCCATTGGCTAATAAAAATATTAAAAAGTCTAATATATATATATATATATATATATATATATATATATATATATATATATATATATATATATATATATATATATATATATACTAGCATTTCAGCCCGGCGTTTCCCGGTGTTGCCCGGGTTTTGGGGGGTGTATATTGAGCCAAAAATAAAAAGTGGTAGTAACTTACTTTAGCTCAGTCTGAGTAATTTGGTAGAAACCGAAGAGGTCAATTTTTTTAACTTTGACCCTATTATGACCCCTTAACATTTATTGTTTTGGGCTCAAATAAAGTTATTAAGTTAGATCCATGTCCAAAGAACCTATATCTAAAATTTCAATTGTTTATACCAAAAATTAGTGGAGGAGTTTATTAGAGTTCTCAAATGAAAAATTGTATAACTTTGAACCTTAACAGTCAAATTTCTGACCGAAAACCGATCACATAGATTTTCCCAAATCTCAGTAGGCTACTCTGTATATCAAATTCCGAGTCTGTAGACTAAAACTTGACAGAGTTATTGCGAAGGAAAATGTACACAGACACACACACAAACACATACACAGACACACAGACACGTTCACTTTAATAGATATACAAGCATGGGTGCCCGGCGTTGCCCGGGTGTTTAGAGGTGTATGCTGAGAAAAAAAAAAAAAACTAGAAACAAAAAAAAACGTTTAATTTTTTTTTAATTTGATCACTATTATGACCTCTTAAAATTTATTGTTTTGGGCTCAAGTCAAATTATTAAGTTAGATCCATGTTCAAGTCTACAGACTCGAAATTTGATATACAGGATACTGTAATTTGGGAAAATCGATGTGATCGGTTTTCGGCCAGAAATTTCGCTGTTAAGGGGTCAAAGTTCAACGATTTGACCTTTGAGAACTCTACCAAACTCCTCCAACAATTTGGCGTCTAAACACTTGGAATTTTAGATATAGATTCTTTGGACATGGATCTAATTTGATAACTTTATTTGAGCCCAAAACAATAATTGTTAAGGGGTCATAATAGAGGTCAAAGTTTTCTTTAAAAACGACCGCTCTTTTTTTTTTTTTTTACTTTTTTTTTTTTTTTTTTTTGCTCAGCATACACCTCCAAACACCCGGGAAACGCAGGACGGAAATGCTAATCTATATATCTATTAAATTGAACGTGTTGGTGTGTCTGTCTGTGTACATTTTCCTTCGACATAACTCTGTCAATTTTTAGTCTACGGACTCTAAATTTGATATACAGAGTACTGAGATTTGGGAAAATCTGAGTGATCAGTTTTTGGCCAGAAATTTCGCTGTTAAGAGGTCAAAGTTCAACGATTTGACCTTTGAGAACTCTACCAAACTCCTCCGACAATTTAGGGTCTAAACACGTGGAATTTTAGATATAGGTTCCTTGGACATGGGTCTAACTTACTAACTTGATTTGAGCTCGAAACAATTAATTTCAAGCGGTCATAATAGGGGTCAAAGTTAAAAAAATGTAACCCTTTTTTGTTGTTTTTGCTCAGCATACACCTCCAAATACCCGGGCAACGCCTGGCACCCACGCTAGTATATCTATAAAAGTGAACGTGTCTGTCTGTCTGTCTGTCTTTGTACATTTCCCTACGCAATAACTCTATGAATTTTCAGTCTACAGACTCGAAATTTGATATACAGGGTAATGAGGTTTGGGAAAATCCATGTGATCGGTTTTCGGCCAGAAATTTGGCTGTTAAGGGGACACTATTCAACGATTTGACCTTTGAGAACTCTAATAAACTCCTCCGACAATTTGGGGTCTAAACACTTGAAATTTTATATATAGGTTCCTTGGACATGTATCTAACTTAATAACTTGATTTGAACCCAAAACAATAAATGTTAAGGGGTCATAATAGGAGTCAAATTAAAAGAAATTTACCCTTTTTTTCTGCTCAGCATACACCTCAAAACACCCGGGGAACGCCGAGCTGAAATACTAGTATATATATATATATATATATATATATATATATATATATATATATATATATATATATATATATATATATATATATATACTAGACTATTTGTTCCTTATCTATATTAATGATCTTCCAAATCACATCCTTACATCATTCGTAGACATTTATGCTGATGCCACTACTATCTATTGTAGCACATCTAAGACCGTAAACGACCAAGCTCTCTCTGATTCTCTTTCCTCTGATCTTGAGCAAGTGGTACAGTGGGGAAAGAGGTGGCTTGTTACTTTTAATACATCTAAAACCAAGCTCTTATCTTTACATCATCTGGCATCAATTGAAATGAATGGCTCTCGTCTTGGGGAGACCTAATGTTTTGACAAGCTTCTGGGCTTGACCTTTACTCCTCATCTTAAATGGAACACATACATTAAATCCGTTGCTAATGCCACTGGAAAAATGGGTGGATTCTTCTTTCGATCCAGTAGATATCTCACTGCTAATGCAATTCTCTATCTATATAAGAGCCAGCTACGTTCAAGGCTGGGGTACTATTGCCAAATCTGGGCAGGAGCTGCTAGAAAGGACTTATCCTGCCTTGATAGGGTTCAAAAGACTTCGTAGCCTTGTGGGAGGTGTCCTTTTCTCTTCCCTTCAACCTCTTTCTCACAGAAGAGATCTTGCGAATTTGTCTCTGCTTTATCGTTATTTTCATGGCAAATGCTCGGCTGAGCTCCATTCTATGGTCCCCCCCTCGCCAAACTTTCACAAGAAACATCCATCTAGCAGAAAACACTATCACTAGTTTCTCCCACTCTTTATCTGTGCCCAGACCTAAACGTAGATTCCATGAGCAAAGCTCCTTTCTTAGAACTGCACGCCTATGGAATTGTCTTCCGTTTTCCTGCTTTTCAGCTGACTACAATATGGTTGTCTTCAAGTCTAACGTAAACAAGTTTTTGATGAGCCGTTCCATATAAGTTAACAAATTTACCGAATCTCCATTACTAACGGTTACTATATTGTCCAATTTCTACTGTACACTCTTTAACCCTTATCATCGAGTGGCTTCTTGGCCTTGATAAGTGGTGATGTCTATGTAAAAAAAAAAAAAATTGCCCGTTTTTAACCGGCGAAAATTATAGCCCGTTGAATATGAATGAGTACTTTTTGTTAATAGTAATATAGTAAAATTCGTGATCATTTTTGCATTAAATATTAATTTTTATTAATCTCTTAATATGTATCAAACTGATACTCTAATACTTAGTTCGCTGCACTTTATTATAAAAAACATCAATACAAAATTTCAGACAGATCAGCCAATAGTCTCTAAGAAAATATCTCGAGTAAGTGTGGTATTGTGCTGACTATTCCTTATTAATTTCTAACTGTGCATACAACGGATACGCTGCACCTTATCATAACAACTATCTATCCATAATTTTAGTCAGGTCGGCATAATAGTTTTCAAGAAAAGATGGATATTCAAAGTAAAATATAATATAATGTGATATATATTCCTATCTCTCTCTTTCTTCTCTAAGTGATCACAGCTGATGCATCTAGAAAAATAAATTATGTCAATTATCTCAAATAAGATGCGACCATTCAGGCTGCGCGTTTATTGCTTTGAAAACGTTATTTTACTATAAATTATGTCAGAATAATAGACGGACAGCGCCTTCCATGAAGATACAAGTACAAAAAGACAATGTTGTTGTAGCTTTCTTTCCATCCTGAGGCCAAAAATCCAATGAAATTCTTACTGATAATGACAGTCCTTTTGTTTTCAAACATTCCTTCCTTTCTATTTTGTCTTCAAAATGTCCATTTTTTCCTCTCAATCACGTGCCACGATTTTCTGTCAGTGTCAAAAATGAAACATAAAACGTAAAAAGTTAAAGAAAAAAACAACAAAAGTTTGTATTTTCAAAAGATGTATCAAGTGTGTAGGGAGAGGTGAGAAAGTAGTTAAACACTTGGATTGATTTCATTGGCTGGCTTGTATCAGGTGACATTAAACACTTCACAATAAATAAATAGATTGGAAAAGAGACAATGTTTTACACACGCACACATTTAGTTGAAAATCAGCTTCTCCAAAATCAGAACAAAACTGAATCAAAAGCAATTTTTTAAATTAAAATGACTCTAAATTTATAAAAATCGAAGCTTTATAAAAAAAATATTAAATAACTAGCTGACCCGTGTCCCGGAGTTGCCATGCAAAGTAGACTAATCCAATAAATCGCATACCAAACTTTGAACGATTTGTCATTTTAATCTTGGAAGCTAATAGTTCAAAGATGAAAAAAACTGACTGATCCGAAACCAAACAGTTCGGTTCGTAATGTGTAGTGTTTGGTGAAGCTCGTTAACGAAATTTGAAATAATCGTAATAAAAATAAAATTTAATAAAAATGCAAGACATTCAAAATATTTTTGAAAAATGTTACTTGCGCTGGTCGAAGCAGTCAGGCGAAGACGCCATTTTAAATACGATCTGAGATGTTAGTTAATTTATTCAAGCATTCTGTGGAATGGTTAAAAGTATTATTAATTGGCAGGGTGCAGTCTTAAAGATCAAGTATTCCAATATTCACTTATTCTATGAATACAGTCATGTAAGCAAAAATGATGAGCGTTTATTATCATTTTAAGTGTGGTACAGTATTTGGAGTTAGTATGATTGAAAAGCGAAATAATAAACGATGTTATAAAACAAATCATCTATGTTAATGAAGTAATACAGTGATGAAGGGGGAGACAATTTAATGAATAGAGTAAAATATTTGCTGTCTTCTTTCTGTGACTACGTATTTTAGAGAAGCAGTTTCTTCGGAATAAATGTAATATTTATTGAACGGGGGCGAAGAAACACGCTTTAGAAATTGCTCTAAGCAGTGGATTTGGAAGATTTTCTTAGGAAATGTTCTGTTATGTTTCTATTGAAAATGCATTTGTATAGGAAAATCGAAATTATTTTATTATATAAGAGATAATGAATAATTAATCCAATTGCAAGATAAACCTCATATTATATATTAGTAAATATATAATAGTATTATGTATATAATATAAGTTCCGAATTTGTTGTAAAAACACTATAATTTAAAACATCTGTTTCTGGCTATTTAAAAACATAATGATATTGAAATTTAAGGTATTTTGAAAAGAGTATTAATGAATACAACTATCAAGCCCCCCAAAAACAAACATAACCGTTAACATGTTCATTTAGTTTATCTTATGAATGAATATGGTCGACATATCAGAACTATTAATGCCTTGCAGAAGATTATGCCGAACTGTGTAGCATATGCATGGCAGAAAATAGTGGGAAAAGGATTAGTCATGGTTGACTTGACGTAGACATTTGTTTACAATGAAGCAATACATAGAATGATGCAAAATACACCTATCAGTCTTAGTCCGATATTATTTGCGTTTGCGTGTAATAATTATCACAGACTGAAATAAAATTTCGCTATCTTCATCTTCTCCAGATTCAAAATCATTTTTTTATGGCGACCGCCAGCGTCTATTCCATACCGTTTTCGTATTTTGGCGAAATAACTCCCATAACAGATGCAAAGGGGAAAAATAACTCTCCTTGATACAGAAAAAGACCTAGCTCCTTTTGGTTGTGTTCTATCGTCCTTCAGACCAATGAGAATGACAATTGTTCGAAGTAAAAAATTTTTGGAATGATTCAGAATATTTACTAAATTATAACATTATCCTTTGTACTTTGCTGATAAACATTTTGTGAATGTTTCACCATCAATTGATGGATTACTCACGACACAAGATAGATAGATAGATAGATAGATAGATAGATAGATAGATAGATAGATAGATAGATAGATAGATAGATAGATAGATAGATATGAAAATATGTATGGTAATTAAGCTAAACAGAATTTTACTTGTTCCATCCTCGTGGGGATTCGTTAGGCTATTGTAATATTTGAGGATAGAATTATATATATATATATATATATATATATATATATATATATATATATATATATATATATATATATATATATATATATATGAAGATATTGGAACGACTAGTATATCGCATTGTCTTTACATGAGTTCAAATTAGTAAGAAGGTGACTTTGTCAAATCCACTTAATGTGAGGTTTTAATAAGTGATTGTTCCTGCTAATTTTCTACAGTCTCAACTGAATTTAAATTATAGATATTCATGCGACGGTAATAGAGAAGGATCTTTCTTCTTGGCAAAAGGTTATAATCTAAATTTTTCGAGGCTAAAAGATAGTGTAAAAGGAATAAGAATACGAATTTTTAATCGCTGTGTTTAAGAGTTTAATAGATATTTTATTTGGTAATGTCTTCCTTAGATTTATTCCATGATAATGAAATTTAAGGTATTTTGAAATACTCTATCTAAAATTGTTTTGTTTTCTGTTTGTTTGTTTTTTGTTTTTGTTTTTTGTTTTTTGTTTGTTTTTTGTTTTTTTGTAATTTCATACATTTTTATAAATCATTGATAAGTTTTCTTTGGATGATAAAAAAACAGTAAAGTGATATTAATTTAATTTCAATTGAACCGAATTATAAAAACAATCAGGAGTGTATGAAACGATTCTATCTTAAAAAAATAATTCCTGTTTTTGTTTTTTCTTAATAAATATTTTCATGCTATATTTCTTATAAATATTTTCATGCTATATTTTTATAAATATTTTCATGCTATATTTTTAATAAATATTTTTATGCTATATTTTAAATAAATTTTTTTTGCTATATGTTAATAAATATTTTCATGCTATATTTTTAATAAATATTTTCATGCTATATTTTTAATGGATATTTTCATGCTATATTTTTAATAAATATTTTCATGCTATATTTTTGATAAATATTTTCATGCTATAATTTTTATGAATATTTTCATGCTATACTTTTAATAAATATTTTCATGCTATAATTTTAATGAATATTTTAATGCTATATTTTTAATAAATATTTTCATGCTATATTTTTAATGAATATTTTCATGCTATATTTTTGATAAATATTTTCATGCTATATTTTTGATAAATATTTTCATGCTATATTTTTAATGAATATTTTCATGCTATATTTTTAATGAATATTTTCATGCTATAATTTTAATAAATATTTTCATGCTACATTTTTAATAAATATTTTCATGCTATATTTTTAATGAGTATTTGCGAATTTAAATTGTCATAACCTCGTTTTAAGATCATTAAACCTTGTATATCCTAGTTTTAAATTCATAGAAACTATAATATGCTGGTTTTAACTTCATGCGAATCTTCATAAGCTGGTTTTAGCTACATGAAAACTTAAGAAACCCAATATAGATGGGTAGTTCAACTAATATACTTATATAAGCGATGTGTGTTTTTTGTGACTGTGAACCACTTTTAGGCTATGAGTCATACGAAGTTGAAATTTAAGCTTAATAGTCTCTTTGCTTACCCTGATTTTTATAGGTGATCATATGAAACCGATTTCTCATAAAGGGATTTGCAGGTGGGAGGAAGGCATGAAACCATAACACGAAATCTGTTTTTGTCGTTAAAATTTTAATACATTTCTTATATTGAATGAAGGTTTTAAACCCAAATAAAATTATCTACTTCCGCCATAGCATTTTTATTGTTTTTGCCGTGTTTAGGGTTCGAACTCTGATGCCTATTAAAGGGTTTAAAATTCACCAATGTTTTTAATCTGTTGTACAATGTGTGTGTGTTTATGTGTGTGTGTTTACGTGTGTGTGTTTGCGTGTGTGTTTGCGTGTGTGTATGTGTGTGTGTGTGTGTGTTTGCGTGTGTGTATTTGCGTGTGTGTGCGTGTGTGTGTGTGTGTGTGTGTGTGTGTGTGTGTGTGTGTGTGTGTGTGTGTGTGTGTGTGTGTGTGTGTGTGTGTAAGAGAGAGAGAGTTTAGGGACAGAGATACAGCAACGCCAGCCACAGACGAATTCATATTTAAAAGCACATTTTTACTACATTTAACAACAATAACCAGCCAGTTGTGTCATAACTTCTAAGGACTTTAAACGATTCACCATTTTTGCCTAATGCCAGTGAAAATTAAGGTACATACGGCCACTGGTGATCTAGCTTAGTGTCTAACGAACTGTTTAACTTATTATATTCAAAATACCTCTCTCAAACCGTAATATGCTTGGCCAAGACACTTTAGTATTTCTCAAGCGACGAACCCTTTTTTTAATCCTAATCCTAATCCATTTTATTCTCTAACACAAATAGGAATCTTTCAAGCAAACTGAAACTGCCATCTTCAAATCTAATGTTAACAAATACTTGTCGTAAAGTATCCTCATAAATAATCAAGCGTCGTTCACTACATTCATCACTTTCTAATCCTCTCATAATATTCTTCATCATTCAACAGGTGATCTCTCCATGCCATTACCTCTTATTATTCATTCTATTCATACATCTATAAAAGTGAGAATGTGTGTGAGAACACTTCTCAACCTATATATTCATGAGTTTTTATCTAGAGACTTGAAATTTGGTATATATATTCAAATAGGTGGAAAACGTTTTAATCGGTTTTTCATCCGGAAATAAGAGCTGCTAAGTAATCAAAAATGAAAAATTGGTACCTAGGGGGAGAGTCATTGTATTTTTTATCTTTGTCAGCAGTTTTACGAATGCGCATGCATGAATTTTTCACATGACAGATTACTTATGTTAAGAATAAGTAGATTTGAAAACACTTTTTAAAGTCGTGTCAAGCTGGTCTAATGATTATCGTACTTGACTCACTGGTTTTGTTTTCGATCACAGCTCGAGTGCTTTTTTGCTTGTTTGTTTGTTTTGTTTTGTTTTTTATTACAAGAAGCGAACTGTTTAGAAAAAAACATAATACTCGCATGCACATATCGCAATTTCTTTCCGTTTTTTTCTTCTTTTCTTTTTCTTTTACTTTTTTTTTTAAGGAATTAAACGTTACGTTTAATACCGGATAACGCCAGGTATATCTTCTAGTGGTTTTATAATTTTAAAATGTTATAATTTTATAATGTTATATTTTTAAAGTGATGCACTTTTGAAATTTATTGTGATTTAACAAATACAATCCCGTCGGTGAAAACCTCTTCTGTTTCACACAGCCTCTTTCTCACAGAAGAGACGTTGCTAGTATTTTTCTACTCTATATTTACTAGAACGGAAGGTGCTTGACTAAATTAAAATCATTAGTAAGAACTCGTCTTTCTATCACAACTGCAAAGAACTTTCTTTTTAAATGGAATTTTTATGAAAACATTTTCTTTCTAAGGCTTTCGCATGAGATTGCTTCCCTGCAATGTCAAGAAATATTTTTCATAGAGCATCCTTCTAAGTAAACAATTTGTTTTCATTTCATTCATCATTATTAAACCTTTCTTAATGTTATTCATCATTCAACTAACAATTCATCAATTTTATTAATCATTATCCTCGAGTGGCATTTCGTTTTGATATATGGTGAATTAGTCATAAAAAAATCATATAATCTGCCACACTCCCCCAAAACAAACACATGCAGCAGCCTAAGCTTCGACTCGTATCGCATTACATAGACATGAAGGGTTCAGGAGAATGCATATGTTGTATAGGAGATTATATTAAAACGTGTCATGACTTATATAGTGGATGTGAGATATTTTGTTAATGATATTTTCTTATAAAATCTGTATTAAAACGTATTAATCGTATGTATATTTGTTTAGCCAGGAGGATATGATATTGACGTGTAAACTGAGTCATGTTGTATACGAGTTATCACACGGGTATGTCTTACAGTTCATATATAAGAAGAATAATATATGCTCCATACCTTTTTCCTTGAAGAGTTCTTGTATCTTCACTTGCTGAGTTCTGTGACGAACCATGAAACGACCAACACCGTCCAATTGAGACATCTGTCCTTTCTTTTATGAAACCACAAGAACAATACTTTATATTTTTATAAAATAAATTTATTCAGTTGTCTCAAATGGTTTCACAGTGTCTGCATTACTTCTACATGTTGCTTCTTCCCAGCCCGCTCCCTGGCCGTCAAGTACGTCTATTCATCTGTGTGACTAGACCCCAACTTTGTCGTCTGTTCACTCTGGTAATCAAAATCCAACTGCCGACTCTAAACTTCCCGGCCTCTGAGCTCATTTCCGTTACGTCATCATTCAAAAGCACACGTATTTCTTACGTGTGACCTTTTCACGTCTGCCTGCCCAAGGTTATTTTGTTTATACTTAACCTAGCTAATTTATATCAACTGTAACAAGAGGCGTAGTATTAATTTTGACCTTGAATGGACTGGGTACAGAACCTAGGGTCATTCAGGTTGGCCCCATCCCTAAAAATAGAATTAGGAAAGGTTAGGAAGAAAAGAAAGGAAAGAAAAAGAGGTCTAAGAGATATACACTCCCTTATGAATATAAAACGCTGGGAGTAACAGCTTAACGGCAGTAAGGAAGAGTGAGCTAGTAGCTTCCACAGGCAGCCTTTCTCCCCGGCGGATTTGTTCAAAGGCGTCGTAAGAACTTTAACCTCAACCCACTATCACCAGAATCCACCTACTACCCAACTTGGTCATCCCTATTAATACGACGGAGGGTAAAGTATTTTTGTTTATCATTTGACCAAACGTATTGAATATCATATTATGTATTAAGTTCCGAGAATAGATTATTGCTGCGCCTAGTTTTCCCCACTATAATTACCTTCCTCTTGTTACCCTTTTTCCCTCATATTTTAATATTGTGTTCATCCCCTTTTGTCCTGTTTAAATACTACTTGCATAAATATTTCTGTCAGCCTATCTTGCTTTGGTATGTTTTGTGTCTTTAATAAATTCCCTATTTTTATCTAAAATATCTGCTTCTTGTATTTTTATCTCTCTCCCTCAAAACCTTTGTCCCTACTCTTCCTTACGATAGCAAATACTGTGTTACGGCGTTGTGATTAGCCACCGCACCCGTAACAGTTGGGGGCTCGTGTCCGGGATTTGTGCAGATAATTTGGGAGGGCTCTCGCTCGCAAAAGTACTAGAAAAAAGAGAAATTAAATTATAATAACTATTTGACGTACTAAGTGGGCTCTTCTATTATCATGTCTTTTTCTGTAGAGAATTTTTTAAGTTTAGCCGACCTGGGCGAAAAAGTCAGGAAACTACGAAAAGCAGAATTAGTAGAAATTGCGAATTTCTTCGAAATAGATACAGACCCGAATATGAAAAAGGTCGAAATAAAAAGTATTGTAGAAAAAATATTAATAGAAAACAACCTTCTAGAAACCGCTACCGTAAGCGAGGGAGACGGACAAAATAATACGCAACTCACCTTGGAACTAAAGAAATTAGAAATACAGGAGAGACAGCAGGAGAGACAAATACAGTTAGAACTAGAGAAGGAAAAACTAAAAATGCAAGAGAGAATAGAGCTGGAAAGACTTAAATTACAGGGTAATGGAAGTCAACAGTCTAATGCTTCATCGTTTCACGCAGCACAAAATGTTAGACTAGTGCCTAGTTTTTGTGAAAAAACAGTAGACAAATATTTCCCTCATTTCGAAAAAATCGCAGCAAACTTAAATTGGCCGTATGCGTACTGGCCAACCTTATTACAAACCGTGCTAGTGGGAAGAGCCGCCGAGGTTTACTCTGCGCTTAGTCTAGAAGATGCCGCGGATTATAAAACAATAAAAAACGCCATATTAAATGCTTACGAGTTAGTACCCGAAACATATAGGCAGAAATTCCGGAAGTATAGGACATTTGAGCGGCAGACTTATGTAGAATTTGCCAGAGAAAAAGAAGATCTCTTCGATAGATGGGTTAGAGCGAAAAACGTAAATAATGACTATGATAGCTTACGCCAACTTATTCTCATCGAAGAATTTAAACAATGCGCTCCACAAGAAATTCAAATGCGAGTTGACGAAAGAGAAATTAAAACCGATAAGGAGGCAGCTATAATGGCGGATACATATAATTTAACCCACAGGTGTTGGGAAAGAAATAAAATAACAAAAAACCAGTCAAACCTTCGTACAGAAGAGAAAATGTTAACCGAGCTGCGTGTTCCTAACGTATTTAATAAAAATTATAATCAAAGGGTCCCGCCCGCACCCGTTCCGAGAAAAAATAAAATATTCTGCTCTTATTGCAAGAAAGATAACCACTTTATATCCGAGTGTCGGATCTTAAAAAGGAAAAGGGAAGAAAATAAGTTTCAACCACATGCCTTTATTACACACAAAACGAGAAACGATAGTATTTACCAGTCTTCTTCCCCAAAGCTAGTGAGAAACAAGAAAGAAAAAAACTCATACATGAAAAGATATGAGCCATTTTTATCCCAGGGTTATGTGTACATTAACGACCCTGAAGAAGCCAAGCCGATTAAAATATTGCGGGATACTGGCGCGTCGCAAACTTTAATATTAGAAGGCGTGCTTCCACTATCGTAATCTACCTTCACTGGAGATATTGTATTATTACAAGGGGTAGGAATGACTATAAATAAAGCGCCCCTACACAAAATTAACTTAAAATCGGAATTAATAACTGGCCCAGTTATCGTGGGCGTGCGACCCAAATTACCGATTCAGGGGGTGTCGCTGCTGCTAGGAAATGATTTAGCTGGAGGGAGAGTAATAGCTGATCCCATTGTCAGTGACCAGATAGTAGTAAACCATAAAACAGTGGGGGAGGAACGCATCGACATTTACCCGGAATGCGCTATTACCAGAGCGACCACAAGAAAACAACGACTAGAAAAGGAACACCTAGAGATACCAAACGATGAATTACGACTTGACGAAACTTTCATATCCCACCTGTTAAAACAACAGAATAATATGAGTAAAAAAATAAAATTAAATCTCCCAGAAGAAAATAAAACGGACGAATTAATTAGGGACCAATTTATAAGTGAACAAGGGAACGACCCAGAAATTTGCCTCCTCAAAAATAACGCCTTACCAAAAACGGAAACAAAAGAAGTTAGGGAGTGTTTTTTATGAACGATGGAATTTTAATGAGAAAATGGCGCCCACTAGATGCTAATGTGGATGAGGAGTGGAAGGTAATAAGTCAAATAGTAGTTCCAAAAGTTTATAGACAAGAAATACTAAAAATAGCTCATGATACCGCCATGTCAGTTCATTTAGGAATAAATAAAACCTATGAAAAAATTCTAAACCATTTTTACTGGCCAAAACTTAAGCGGGATGTGGTAAATTTTTGTAACTCGTGTCACACATGCCAGATGGTCGGAAAACCTAATCAAAAGATTCCGCCCGCACCACTCAGACCTATACCAGCATTCGAAGAACCCTTTAGTAGAGTACTAGTGGATTGTGTTGGGCCACTCCCTAAAACAAAAATGGGAAACCAATATTTACTGACGATTATGTGTACGTCCACTCGTTTCCCAGAAGCTGTTCCGTTAAGAAATATTAAAGCTAAGACTATAGTAAAGGCTTTAACTAAATTTTTCTGTTTAGTTGGAATTCCTTCAGCCATTCAATCAGACCAAGGCACAAACTTTATGTCTGGTCTATTTCAACAAATAATGAATGAGATGGATATTAAACAACACAAATCCAGTGTGTATCACCCCGAATCACAGGGAGCTCTCGAACGTTTTCATCAAACCCTGAAGTCCATGATGAAAAAATTTTGTTATCAATATAATAGAGATTGGGACGAAAGCGTCCATTTTGTTTTATTTGCTGCTAGAGAAGCTGTACAAGACTCTTTAGGATTTAGCCCCTTCGAACTTGTGTTCGGACATACTGTGAGGGGACCTTTAAAGCTATTAAAAGAGAAATGGCTAACGGAGAAAAATGAATTACATCTCTTAGATTATGTATCAAATTTTAAAGAGAAATTACACGGGGCCGTGAAAATAGCGCAAGAAAATTTGAAAAACTCCCAAAAACGAATGAAGGCTATATTTGATAAAAATAGTAAAAATCGTACCTTCGAAAGTGGGGACAAAGTTTTAATATTTTTACCCATCCCACATAATCCCCTACAAGCAAGATATTTTGGCCCATATGAAATAGAGAAAAAAATAAATGATGTAAATTATATCATCCACACCCCAGATCGAAGAAAAAAGAGAAGAGTTTGTCACATTAATATGCTAAAAGGATACGTTGACAGAAATGTGTTAGATATGGGTAAACCAGTTACAACAGTAACTAATATTACAAAAATAACATCATCTGAAAATGTTTTAAATAACGATGAAAATACAATTGTCAGAGGGGAGGAAATGGAACAGAGTGGTCATCTAAAAAACTCGGAAATACTAGCTAATTTAAATAAAAAATTTGAACATTTGCCAAATGAAAATAAAAAGGAAATGTGTGGTTTGGTCAGTGATTTCAAAGATATTTTTCCTGATGTCCCTAGTAAAACTACCTTTGCAGTACACGACGTCATAGTGGGAGACGAAAAACCCATCAAACAACACTTTTACAGAGTCAACCCCATCAAGCTTCAACAGTTGAGGGTAGAGATCAAGTATATGCTGGAAAATGATATTATTGAACCAAGCAACAGTCAGTGGAGTTCTCCCTGTATACTTGTACCAAAAGGCGATGGCACCTACAGATTTGTTACCGACTTTCGGAAAGTGAATGCAGTAACCAAAAGTGATTCATACCCGATTCCCAGAATTGATGATTGTATCGACAAAGTTGGCAAATCAAAATATGTCAGTAAATTCGACTTGATGAAAGGTTATTGGCAAGTACCTTTAACCGATAACGCTAAGGAAATTTCAGCATTCGTGACTCCCGATGGACTATACCAATACAAGGTTATGGCATTCGGAATGAAGAACGCACCAGCAACATTTCAAAGGATGATGCATTCCCTTCTACAAGATATTCAAGGATGTGATGTATACATTGATGATGTAATCGTGTACAGTATTTGGAACGAACATTTACACATCATAAGGCAACTCTTCCGTAAGCTAGAAGAGGCAAACCTGTCTGTGAACTTAAACAAAAGTGAATTTTGTCATGCAAAATTAAATTATTTGGGCCATACTGTGGGCCAAGGACAAGTTAAACCCATCACCGCAAATGTGGATGCCATTCTCGAGTATCCTATTCCAACCAACAAGAAACAATTAATGAGATTTCTCGGTATAGCAGGATTCTACCAGAAATTTTGTAAAAATTTCTCATCTATAGCAGGTCCTCTCACGGACCTCCTTAAAAAGGATGTAAAATACAAATGGAGTGAGACCTGTGATGCGGCTTTCAACAAAATAAAATCGACACTCATGGAGGGCCCAGCTCTCGCAACACCAGTTTTTACAAAACAATTCAAACTAGAAATTGATGCCAGTGATGTCGGAATGGGTGGTATCTTAACCCAAGAGGATGATGAAGGTATCGACCGAGCAATTGGGTACTTCTCCAAAAAGTTGAACACTCACCAAAAGAACTATTCAACCATTGAAAAGGAATGTTTATCATTATTGACGACACTACAACACTTCGACTTCTATCTCAGCGTCACCATGTACCCTGTTCTGGTCTTTACCGACCATAATCCATTAACTTTCCTTGCAAAGATGCAAAACAAAAATCAGAGACTGACAAGATGGAGCCTTCTCCTACAAGAATACAACATTACCATCAAACACATTAAAAGAAAAAACAATATTATTGCAGACGCATTATCTAGAGTATAATGTTACTAATGCGTGCTCCTTTGCCGACTTATTATTTTACAGAATATTGTTGGAACTGATTGCCTTAAAATCATGTGTACGTAACTACTAATATATTTTTTGCTTTTGTTGTTGTTGTAAAAGTTTTTCATTTGTAACTCAAAGCATTGTAACTACTGATATATTTGTGCTTTTATTGTTGTTGTAAAAGTTTTTCATTTGTAACTCAAAACTTTTACTCTGAGGGGGGGAAGTGTAACAAGAGGCGTAGTATTAATTTTGACCTTGAATGGACTGGGTACAGAACCTAGGATCATTCAGGTTGTCCCCATCCCTAAAAATAGAATTAGGAAAGGTTAGGAAGAAGAAGAAAAGAAAGGAAAGAAAAAGAGGTCTAAGAGATATACACTCCCTTATGAATATAAAACGCTGGGAGTAACAGCTTAACGGCAGTGAGAAAGAGTGAGCTAGTAGCTTCCACAGGCAGCCTTTCTCCCCGGCGGATTTGCTCAAAGGCGTCGTAAGAACTTTAACCTCAACCCACTATCACCAGAATCCACCTACTACCCAACTTGGTCATCCCTATTAATACGACGGAGGGTAAAGTATTTTTGTTTATCATTTGACCAAACGTATTGAATATCATATTATGTATTAAGTTCCGAGAATAGATTATTGCTGTGCCTAGTTTTCCCCACTATAATTACCTTCCTCTTGTTACCCTTTTTCCCTCATATTTTAATATTGTGTTCATCCCCTTTTGTCCTGTTTAAATACTACTTGCATAAATATTTCTGTCAGCCTATCTTGTTTTGGTATGTTTTGTGTCTTTAATAAATTCCCTATTTTTATCTAAAATATCTGCTTCTTGTATTTTTATCTCTCTCCCTCAAAACCTTTGTCCCTACTCTTCCTTACGATAGCAAATACTGTGTTACGGCGTTGTGATTAGCCACCGCACCCGTAACACAACATATCAACTAAAATCCATAGCTACACTTAATTCTATAAACAATAAATAACTCCCAATAAAACTATTTTAAGAATGTCATAGATAAACAGATAGATAGGCAG
Organism: Euprymna scolopes; assembly: GCF_053919585.1. NCBI lineage: Eukaryota > Metazoa > Mollusca > Cephalopoda > Sepiida > Sepiolidae > Euprymna > Euprymna scolopes. Next base: position 64,477,522 of record NC_136506.1, on the reverse strand, counting down.
ATAGTTCAATAATAACTAATTAACTTTTACAATGTTAATTATATCAACCCAAATAGATTGAGGAGAGAGAGAGAGAGAGAGAGAGAGAGAGAGAGAGAGCATCATCCAAATCTCGACTGCAATAACATCGAGAATACAAGAATCCTTATGAGACATATTTTCACTATAATTTCAAGGAAAGCCAGTATGACATCTTAGGTAATATCCAAAACTAAAATGTAATTTTTATAAACAAAACTTCTTTTTTTTTTTTTTTTAATTAATCCCGCAATGTGTAACTTTGTAACTTTGACCATCTTTATGTACATCTTGACTTGAAACCTTTATGTTGAATTTAGGAATATGTATGGAATTTTGAACGGAACATTTTATTAATCCTACGGGGCTAGCTTGTTCTCGTTCTATCAGTCATAGAAATAATTCGTAATTATATTTTTAATATTTAATATCACCCGTACGTATGATTGTATCTTTAAACCCCAGAAGCATTTCAATTAAAAGTAGTTAACTTAGCACCTTTATCTGTTGCGCCACGACTCTTGCAGACAAAATGAGAACAACAGCCCAACCAATCTAAATAAAGAAGCCATCAATCCTCATCTAAAAAGAAAACCCATCATCATTGCTGATTTCAATTCCTTCCATATTGTTTTACTTTTTTTCAAATCATGCAACATTCGATCCGCCCGGAGTTAAATATCAAAGCACCTAAATCAATAAAAAAAAATACTCAGTTTTTATCGATTTCATATGGTATGTAGGAAATCATATTTATTTTATTGGTTTCGAGAAGTTGTCTCAGAATATTTTCCCCTTCACTTCCACCGCCTAGGGCTCCGAACGTAAAGCCTGGAACATTCTTTGATATAAGCTTAGCTTGTCTGTTGTCATTTAGCAAATCTAAAATGTTTCCATTGGATTATTTCCGGGGTTCTGGGTAATTTATCAAAAAGAGAAAAGAAAAAATAATTGCCTTGCAACGAATTTATGCCGCTGGGGTTAATCGGCTTCTTTAATATCGGACGACATTGGCTGGCAATTTTTTCTGGTAGGTTCGAAAAGCATCATTACGTATGCATTTACCTTTTGTATACGTATATATCCTTATCCATATATATATATATATATATATATATATATATATATATATATATATATATATATCTGTGTGTGTGTGTGTTTATATATATATATATATATATATATATAGTCCTGGTCAAAATCATAAGACCACTTAAGAAAGTAAGCGTTTACACATATTATCGAATTTTTAATCAAACAAATCGTTGAAACCATTGCCAAAAGGGAAAATATGATGGAGAAAAATTAAATCTGCTTCATTCGAAACCTTAACCCTTATCTAATAATTATTTTTTAAGAAACAAACATTTTCACCTGGTCAAAATGATAAGACCACTTTAATAAAATCGGCTAGTTTTGAAAAAATGAATACGAAAAGTTATCTATGTTACTAAAAGAAACTTGGTAGTGGATAAAAAACATCTTACTAAATTATAAATGGCAAAAGGGAAACCATTATCAGAGTTTGAGAGAGAAAGGATCTTTGAGCTTAATAGGGGTGGACTCTCCCATAGATCCATTGCAAACGAAGTGAATCCTAGCAAAATGGTCATCACAAATTTTCTAAGAAATCCAGATCAATATGGGCGCAAAAAGAGTCCAGGTCGACCAAAAAAAATAACCCCATCACAGGATCGCCGTATCAGAAGAAGTTTTAAAAAGCTTCAGTATGAGCTCAAGTCGATTGAAAAGCAAAACAGCAGCAGAATGTAGTCTTAAAACCATCAGAAGGCATTTGAAAATGAAGAGTTTCAATTATTTAAAGCGACTGCAGAAACCACGTCTTCTTGAACAACACAAAACTAACCGCCAAATACCAGACTTGGGATGAAGAGAAGTAGGAAAATGTAATTTTCTCCGATGAGAAAAGTTTAATCTAGATGGTCCAGATGGATTTCAACACTATTGGCATGATAAAAATTTGCCCAAACTCGGCATAGTGGGGGAGGGTTTTTAATGATCTGGGGTGCTTTCTCGTCAGCTGGAACCCTAAAGTTGCAAGTAGTGAAAGGCCGGCAAACATCATTGAAGTACATTTCAATGCTTGAAAATGCTTCTGTCAGGACTGAAGGTCCACGTCTGTGTGGAAGAAATTGGATTTTCCAGCAAGACAATGATGCGATACACACTTCTCAACAAGCGCGAGAATACTTTTCTTCAAATAATATAGAATTGTTAGATCATCCAGCATGTTCTCCGGACTTCAATCACATTGAAAATCTTTGGAGATGGATGGCAAAAGAAGTGTTCAAGGATGGAACCCAGCATGATTCGATAAAGGAACTTTCTGATTCAGTTTTCAGTACATGGGATAAAATTCCTTCGCAACTGATAAAAAAAACTTAGTCTCAAGCATTCCGAAGAGAATTTTTTAAGTAATTCGTAATAATGGAGGCTATACTGAAATACTGAGACCCTTTTTAGTAATTTATAATTGCCTTTTGTTAGATAAATTATCAGTGGTCTTATCATTTTGACCAGGGGAAAATGTTTGTTTTTTAAAAAATAATTATCAGATCAGGGTTAAGGTTTCGAATGAAGCAGATTTCATTTTTGTTTCCCTCATATTTTCCCTTTTGGCAATGGTTTCAACCATTTGTTTGATTAAAAATTCGATAATATGCGTAAACACTTACTTTCTTAAGTGGTCTTATGATTTGGACCAGGACTGTATATATCTATTTATCTATCTATCTATCTATCTATATATATATATATATATATATATATATATATATATATATATATATATATATATATTATGTCTATCTAAATCTGTTGAAATTTATAATTTATATAATAAATGCAGTGTTTCTGTCTGGCGGTCCGGCGATTTAATAAAACGCAAGGCAATATAATAAGATCTCATATCATTTTGCTCGAGTAAACCTTTACGATGAATCTAACAGTTGTATTATGACGTTTTGTTGGATAATAGTTAGTATATATATATATATATATATATATATATATATATATATATATATATATATATATATATATGCCCGGCGTTGCCGGGTGTTTGGAGGTGTAAGTTTCGCAAAAGAAAACCAGAAAAGCGGTCAATTTTTTAACTTTGACCGCTATTATGACCCCTTAACATTTATTCTTTGGGGCTCAAATAAAGTTATTAAGTTAGATCCATGTCCAAGGAACTTATATATAGAATTTCAAGTGTTTATACTCAAAATTGTCGGAGGAGTTTTGTAGAGTTTTCAAATGTAAAATCGTTGAACTTTGACCCCCTTAACAGCCAAATTTCTGGCCGAAACAGATCACATCGATTTCCCCAAATCTCAGTACCCTGTATATCAAATTTCGAGTCTGTAGACTAAAAATTGACAGAGTTATTGCGTGCTGGTGTGTGTTATAACTCGTAGACCTAACTCATATAATATATACGCATAATAAATTCATGCATATCTACTTCAACAGTGCTCAATATGTGAATAGAGCTTAATAATAAAACATTAAAATATATTTATGGCAATTAAGTTACACGGAAGCATCTGAGTTTCATTCCAGCAGGAAAAGGGCACCCGGATTATTACCTGCTAGAATGAAACTCGGACACCCTCGTGTAGCTTATTGCCATAAATATACTTTCGTACTTTAATACATATATATATATATATATATATATATATATATATATATATATATATATATATATATATATATATATATATATATATATATATATATATATTGCTTGGCAAGCCACAGAGGAGATAACCAAAACGCTAAGCAAAATTCATCCCAAAGCGGCACACTAAAGCTGACCTGTAAGAACACTATATATATAAACGTACGCAAATTTGGGCATATTTTATTGGTTTGAAAATATAGGGTTTTTTTTTTATTAATTGTCATAAAATTTTAATCATAGAATATTATTATAATCTTTAAAAAGTCTGCAAATTTTCAATATTCAATTTGGCTACGAGTATATATATATATATATATATATATATATATATATATATATATATATATATATATATATATATATATATATACACTAGCAGACAGTCCTGCATTGCCCGCTTAAATATAATATTTTGTTAAAGCAGATTTTGCATTTATTATAATATTATATTGGACACAATATATAGAAATGATTAAAAACGTTTTTAAAAAAACATTTAGCTTTCGATTTACTTTTTCCTTTGACTTTAATGCCTGAGCTATGGAGACATGTTTGCCGCAAGGCTAAAACTTGGAACATGAACCAATAGCTATTACGTTACGCATGCATATTCGTAATGCTGTCGTTCGATCTTCAACTGGCAAACTCCATTTCTTTAATTTTCACCCTTTTGCACTGATTTTCTCCGGTTAAAATTCAAATATATAGTTTCGCATGGGTTATAATATTCTATATATTAAGTTACATATTTGTAGACTAAAAACTGACAGAGGAGTTTGGTAGGCAATTTTTTTTGAAAAATATATACATATGCATACTCAAATATATATATAAAGAGGCTTATGTTTACTATAACTTTTTAGGCAAATATTATGCAAGTATAAATCATGTAGAATATCTGCATGAATATAATTACACGTAATAGTTAAATAAAGATGATCATCCGAATGAGAAAACCGAAAAAACTAATAGGGAATTAATTAAAATGAATGTTTAAAAAGAATATTCAAATTAGCTCGATCTTTTGCAGATGAATGCAATTATACGCCCCATATATAAAAAAGTTGTATTTTCTTTTTAAACAAATATAAAAAGGGTTTTAAATATGAATATCAATAAAAAATAAAAAATAAAAATTATAGGAGTATAGATATATAGAGAGAGAGATATACCCCATTATTGGCAATTATATAAGTTCCAAATCTCAGCGACTATTGATCAGAATTTTACAAATGAAGTCTCGTTGGAAAGGTAATAACCTGAATTGTGTAGTGAGCTATGTGACATTTGCCCTTAAGTTCGCACATTATGCTTTGGTTTTCATACATAAAGTAAATTTCACAATGAGTAAGGATTATTTGATACTGGAGATATTCATGATCATACCCTATTTCCAAAAGAGAGGTGATATGACATATGAGAAATATTTGGAATCAAGTCTCCCTTTGCTGTTATTTTAGATCCTTTGAAACCATAGCAGCAAGTTTTATCCTCCCCTTCATCGAGATTAGAGGTTTTGCCAAACTCATTCTTTCCTCTTGTAAAAATACATTGAAAATAATAATAATGTAAGTGATTCACCTGAGCTTTCCGTTTTTCCCCCTGTCTTCCTAAAAAATATACTGAAATATCTATTTGCTTCCATTTATTCCCGCAGTGAGTTTCTTATCTCCCTTTAGTGACGTGATAAAACTTATATTTTGGCGCATTCCCGAGCAACGCAAAGTTTGTTTTTTATCTATCCCTTCTATATTACAGTCTTATTGCACGCACCTCTTATATTTAGGATATTGAGTACTTAATCTCGAGCAATGCAGAGTATCTGTTTTTGATATATAATAGTATAACAAAATCTTTCGCCCCGACAATGCGGCGTTTAAAACACCCATGGGATGTAGAATTATTCTATCTAGGAGATTGATAACTCCCGGAAAGCATTAAGTAAAATCATCTGCTCCATCTAAATTATTGAACGCTTTTTGTTTACTATTAAGGTTACCGACAACAACGGATAAGTTTGATTTTTCCGGGCAATATTGCCTTCCAAACACAACTTTATCTTAGATGTAAAATCATTTTATAGTTATCTTACACTTATTGTTTAGAGCGCTAGTAAACCCACCTAAATAAAATTAAGGATGCCTCCATAGCATTACTAAAACCACCCTTTCAAGTTTCTTTGGATCTGTAGAAAATAACGATCATAAAAAACTCGAAGTGATTATGATTAAAAAACATGAAAGGATTTGCAGATATCCTTCCCATCTTGACTGGGAAAATTCTTGTGGTGAAAGAAACTGCCAAAGGTCAGCAGCCTCTCGTCATGTGGGTTATTAGTGTAGAGTGCGGAGACGTCCATAATAATGGGTAATGTGTCGTTGGTTCCGAAAAATCAAGTAATTTCATCGTTTAAAGAAAATGAATTCTGTTTGAAGTTTGGATTTCCATTGTGATCTTTTTCCTTACACTCAGTTTATTACAAAGTGTGTTGATGTCCATAATATTTATTCGTGCATCGTTGGGCAATTTCCTGACTTGTTTTAACTTGTTAATGAATTGTATGGTGTTTTTAATGTAGCTTGGGATGGTGTGTAGTTTGTGTTTGTGGATATTATCTATGTGACCTAAAATGTATTCTTTGAATGTGACAATACAAGACGTAATCGCTCTATTTGGAGTAAAATACCCAAAGACTGCGTTAATTGGTATATTTGGAGGTGTTCTTAAAGAGGAGATAGGTTAGTGCTGTCTGGGTCTTGGCGGATGAGCTTGTCAGAAATTAATTTAGGCAACTTGTGGTGTTAACGGAAGTGTAATTGAGGATTAGAATTGTAGGAGTTATGTTTCAATTTTATTAGCCTGATTGAATAAGTTAGTGAATACTTTGAGTTTTGTCGTCGTATTCACCTTGCCACAAGACTCAAGCAATAACAGTTCAGGAGATTTTGACCACGCAATACCTGCTTTACTGTAGTAAAAAACAGATATGAAAAACTACATGAATCTTTATATACAAATGAAAGCAGACTTACGTAGCTGTCCATTTGAAATATGTGTGAATTAAATGAATATTTGATGCATTTTAATTTTTCAGTTTAATTGGGGAATTCTTATATACTGATCAAGCCTCCTCATGAGTATTTTGATATTCTGTATATTATATATCATCTGTTCCTGAAATAAGCAGAAACAAGTGTCTGTTAATAACGTTTGAAATATATGTTCCTCGGAATAACTAAAGAATACATAATGTTAAATTAAGAACTGTAGTCGCACACTATATACGATTTTGCAGTTCAATAATGTTTACATTCCCTTTTTTTCTTTCTTTTTTCAAATTTTCCACCTCCTCTTTTTTATTCCTTTTGATTATTCAAACAACAGAAAGATTTTGTATAAAATAATTATCATTAAAATCTGGTTTCATTTTAACATCCGGTCTGATGACGTAGCATTTCTAAAGAAATCGCAACGAAAATATGTATGCACATATGAAGCCAAGAATGTTTGTATAAAAATTAAAGGTTCTGCTTGTCATTGGTCATTTATTGCTAGACACCGGAGTTTCAGTGGATTTAAACTACAATGAAACATTTATATATATATATATATATATATATATATATATATATATATATATATATATATATATATAAAGATGATTTTCTTCTTTGTTCTGATATGTGGGAAGAGATAGAGTTACGTAAATTAGCGGAAATTCGAGAAATGCAGTTTGATTTTGTCTCTTTTTATATTCTTACGTTGTTCTCGTTTTTCTGAAAGTGAATGAAATGATATCCGTCATTATTGTTTTTATTTGATCGTTTATTGTTCCAAGTTTCGCTTTTAAAACGTCTTAAGAACTAACCATAAAAGCCACTGTGAGAGGGTGTGCTGCGAGATATATATATATATATATATATATATATATATATATATATATATATATATATATATATATATATATATATATAAGGAACTTTCTGTGTGTGAGAGAGAGAGCGAGAGTTCCCTATATACGCCTAAACGGCTGAGGTGATTTTTTAAATTTTCACACAAATATACTGGCAGTGATCTTAGATAGGTTTTTTATCAGAATATCTTCGATAAGTATCGATGATCGAAAAAATCGGATGAAACATGAGATTTTTACTAAATTTAACGCCTTATACAGCCTAACATCACAAGTGAATTTGAGAAATGTTATTATCGCACAAGAAGAACCCGGCATATAAAATCAATGGAAGGTTGTTTTTTTTTTTATATATGACAGGGGGGGGCGTTTGAAATTAATGTTTCTCTTTAGAGCACAATTGCACCACGATAGTTAACTTTTGAATTTTAAATTTTAATTCAAGCCATTATATATATAAATTTATAAATTCAACAGTAAGTTCTCTACAGTGCAATGTAAACTACAATGTATTTATTGTGGACTTATTCACTGCGGAGAATTATGTGAAGCTTCCTCCAGGTGCACGACGGGTCTGTCTGTTAGAATATATATATATATATATATATATATATATATATATATATATATATATATATATATATATATATATATAAGCAAAAATGTGTGTGGACACTAAGAACAGTTTAGCTAATCTAATAATCAAAACTTCTCATAAATGATGACTAAAATCGTCTTAATTTCAGCATCAAATGAAAAACAATGATTTATTGTTAATCTTGGAGGGGTGTTAATTTTTTCAAAGTGAAGATTTGCAAAAATATAATTATACGAAACTACCCCGAAAGACATTGTTTATACGAAAATTGCCATTCACATCCAAATCTTACGTCTGGTTTCTATAGCAACACACCCGCACGCACATGAAACCAACATGTTACTATGGCAACACGCACACACGCACACAAACGCACATAAACTTAAATCATAACCACTCCTCATTTAAAAAAAAAGTTTTTAATTATCTATTAAGATGGAGATATTTTGCATTTTAAAAAAAAGTGTTTAATTATCTCTTAAGATGGAGATATTTTGCATTAGATGATCTGATTGAGATTGTCGGACTGACTTCCTCATCTTGGTTGTTATTGTCACAACGTTTCGGCCGTTTGGAGAAACAGCTCACATGCTCGGACATAACAACCTACTGAGCAAACCAAGCATTGAGCTGAATGCAATTTGGACACCTCTGATAGAGAGAGAAAACCTTGAATAACAACATCGTTTAACATTAACAAAAACCAACTAAGAATTGTCCTAGTGACATATGGCCGAGTGGTCCTAGACGTTGTATCGAAGTTTACAGTTACCCAAAGGTTCTGAGTTCAATCCTGAACGAAGGCAGTGAAAAAGTAACATTCAAAACAGAGAATCAGCAACTATGTCCCAAATCCTTGCTGGAGTCCGAACACGGTACCACCGTAATAATAATGATAAAGGGTTGGGTTCGAGACTCCTAACAAACGGTTCCCCAGTTCGATACAAAACACCTGACGAAGGCTGGAGGGCAAAACCGCCGAAACGTTGTGATAATAACAACCAAGATGAGGAAGTCAGTCCGACAATCTCAATCAATGAAAACACCTCATCTCAAAAATACAGACAATTACTATTAGATGATCTGTTTAAATTTGAAAATACACATTTTTCCTATTTCCCTGGGTGAACCTATATAAAATACAACTGTACGGAACTAAACCAAAACACATTGTAAATACGAAAACTGTCTTTTACAAGTAACTCTTATGCCGGGTCTGATATTCTTTCCATTTGTTGAAATAATTAATTACATCACAATTTCCTTGCATTCAACTTTTCCTTCCAGCTGGTTTGCTAGGATGGTCAAATTCATTATACGGGTATCGATAATTTATAGAAATTCCTTCCTTTATATAGAAATTCTCATTTGCTACTCAAGCGACGTCGAATCACGCACATGAAACCGCCATGTCACTATGGCAACACACACACACACGCACATAAACCAAAATCATAACCACGCCTCATTTAAAAAGAAAGAAACGTTTATAATTATCTCTCAAGATGGATATATTTTGCATCTATGGGTATATTAGATGATCTGTTTAAATTTTACAATGCACATTTTTTCATGTTTCTCTAGGTGAACCTTTAAAAAATACAATTGTACGAAACTAACCAAAAACACATTCTAAATACGAAAACTGCCTTTTAAATGTAACTCTTATGCCGGGTGTGAAATTCTTTCCTTCTGTTGAAATAAATAATTATATCATATTTTCCTTGCATGCAACTTTCCCTTCCAGCTGGTTTGCTTGGATGGCCAAATTCATTATACGGGTATCGATAATTTATAGAAATTCCTTACTAGATATGCAAATTCTCGTCTGCTATGTTTCATCAGCCAACAAAAAATTATCGTAAAATTTCATGCAATAACAACTTCTTTGATAAAATTTATTTTCATTTTTTTTTTTCATTTTTTAAACCTTTTCCTTGTGGGTGGGGGGTTAATTCGATGATTTTTAAAACATTTTATTATTTAGTACAAGCACAAGAACACTTTGAACGTTATAACATAAAAAAAAAACAGGCATAGATTTATTTTTCTTTTTTTTTTTTTTTTTTTGTTACAAAGGCATCACCACATTATCAAGGCCAAGAGGCCACTCAAGGATAAGGGTTAAAGAGTGTACAGTAGAAATTGGTCAATATAGTAATCATTAGTAATTAAAATTTGGTAAAGTTGATAACTTATATGGAACGGCTCATCAAGAACTTATTTACTTTAGACTTGAAAACAACCATATTGTAGTCAGCCGGAAAGCAAGAAAACGGAAGACAATTCCACAGGCATGCAGTTCTAAGAAAGAAGCTTTGTTCATGGAATCTACGTTTAGGTTTAGGCACAGATAAAGAGTGGGGGAAATTATTGATAGTGTTTACAGCTAGACGAGTGTTTCTTGTGAAAGTTTGGCGGGGGGGACCATAGATTGAAGCTCAGTTGAACACTTTCCATGAAAATAACGATACATTAGAGACAAACTCGCAACATCTCTTCTGTGAGATAGAGGTTGCAAGGAGGAGAAAAGGACATCTCCTACGAGGCTACAAAGTCTATTTTGAACTCTATCAAGGCAGGCCAAGTCCTTTCTAGCAGCTCCTGCCCAGATGTGGCAACAGTATTCCATCCTTGGACGTACCTGGCTCTTATATAGATAGAGAATAGCATCAGCAGTGAGATATCTACCGGATCGATAGAAAGATCCCACCATTTTTCCAGCGGCCTTGGCAACAGATTTGATGTACGTGTTCCATTTAAGATCAGGAGTAATGGTCAAGCCAAGAAGTTTGTCAAAACTTGAGGCCTCCTGAAGACGAGAGCCATTCATTTCAATTGATGTCAGATGTGGATCAGAATGTTGATGATGTAAAGAGAGAAGCTTGGTTTTAGATGCATTAAAAGTAACCAGCCATTCTTTACCCCATTGTACTACGTGCTCAAGATCAGAGGAGAGAGAATTGGAGAGAACTTGGTCGTTTACTGTCTTAGATGTGGTACCATAAATGGTAGTGTCGTCAGCATAAATGTCTACAAATGATGTAAGGATATGATTTGGAAGATCATTAATGTAGATCAGGAAAAGAGTTGGGCCCAGGATGGATCCCTGAGGGACACCGGCATTAATACTGTGAGCTTCTGATTTTTGCCCCTCAACTACTACTCTTATGAACCTATCAGAAAGAAATGATTTAATAATTGAGAAGACTTTTCCAGCTATACCATAGCTAGCGATCTTGTGAAGTAAACCTTTATACCATACCCTATCAAAGGCTTTAGATATGTCAAGAGCAATTGCCCTAGAAAGATTGCCACCGTCGAGAGATTCGCTAATCCTATGCGATATAACTGTAAGGACATCTGCTGTAGATCTAGCAGAACGGAAACCATATTGAGTGTCACTAAGAAGGTTATTTTTGTTGAGATGGTTGATTACTTCTGTATTTAACACAGATTCTAGCAACTTACTCATGACGCACAGGAGACTTATTGGCCTGTACTGAGAGGGGGATGAGCGATCACCTGAATTCTTAAATACAGGGCATACTGATGAGATTTTCCAGGGAGATGGGAAACTATTCTCCTTAAGACAACGTTTAAACAGTTTTGTAAGTATGGGCGCTAGTTCAGGTTGAAGTTTTTTGAGTACTATAATTGGAATACCATCCGGGCCAGTTGCTTTACTCGAATCAAGGTTTTTGATTAGCTTCGCAACATCACATACAGATATACGTATATCACATAGCATGTTTTCTGATACAGGAGGAAATATTGGGGGTTGGCGGTCTTGGTCGCAAAGGGTAGAATTAGCTGCAAAGTTCTTGACAAAGAGTTTGGCTTTGTCTGATGCTGACGAGATTACCTCAGGTCCATTGATAATAGTTGGGATGGAGCACACGCTTCTGTTCAAAATTCTGTTTGCTATTTGCCAAAACTGGTGGGAACCAAGCCGCTGCTCAGCTACTTTTGACTTAACAGATTGAGCATACAACTCTCTTGCGTTCCTTATTACTTTCTTACAATGGTTGCTGGCAGTCCTGAAAACGGCTTTAGTTTCCATACATCTATTACGTTTGAAGCAGTGGAAAAAGTGATTTCTGTGCGCAATGGCAGCAGCACATTCTGAAGAGAACCATGGCTGGCTGTTAGGTTTTTGCTGAAACTTTTTAGAGGGTATGAAATGGTCAATACCTACAATTAACCATTCAGTCAGGTCTAATACTATAGAGGACACATCCTTTTTAAACATGGAATGCAGAGGTAGATCAGATATAAATGTACGGAAGCTATCCCAGTCAGCCTTAGTGTATCGATATACTGTACGATGAAGAGGTACGTTTGGGGACTTATTACATTTCATTTTTATCTTAATTGATACAACAGAGTGGTCGGAAGATCCAAGAGGCGACAGAACAGAAACTGAACATAGTTCAGGGCAAGTTGTGAGAAAAAGGTCTAGTAGGCTCGCATACTGGCCGTCATTATCGGGCACACGGGTAGGTTCCTGAACAATCTGAGTGAGGTCATAGGCAATGGAGAAATCATGACAGAACCTCCCCTCATCATCGGTCTTGTTTGAGTGGGTCAACCATTCGACGTTGTGAACATTGAAGTCACCACATACGTGAATGTTAGCTGAAGGATAAGTAGAAAGGACTTGGTCAATTTTCTCAGATATGCTTTGAAAGATAGTAACTCCGCTGTTGTGGGGGCGATAGAGAGTAAATATAAATGCAGTAGTGTGAGCTAAAGCAACCCGGAAGCACATATAGGGTAAGTTAGGATCTTCCCTGGAGATGTCCCTCCCACATGGAAAGCTATCTTTAATATAGGCACATATTCCATGCCCATGGCGATCTTGGGGGTCAGATTTAGAAGTTAAGTTAGAGTATCCTGTAATTGCAAACTCATCTAGGGAAATAGCCTGTCCAATGCCAGTTTCACTTAAAAATAAAAGGTCTGGTTTAGTCTCCTGTAATTGGGTTTCAACCTCTGGAAGGTTAGAACGAAGACCCTGATGTTGGAGAAGGAGACATGGTAGTAGGGGTCTACGTTGGAAGTTGGAGAACCGGGTTTAATCGTGTATTTTTTCTTGAAACTTGTCATGATGAAATTTTGGAATTTGTGGACTAGGTCGTCAGATTTACTTAGAGCAGGACAGAGAGGGGAAACTAAGAGAGAAAAGGAAACGAAGAATTTTTTTTTTTTGTAGCACATGATAAGGTAAAGCCGTAACAATTACCCACTAGTATGGCATCGAGAGGCCCCACCAGAAGCTACTGCATGGTCCAGATTCCATTCACCAAATGGCAATACAGCAGCCCCAGTACTTTGCACCAGAAGATTTTTTTTGTTTGTTTTAAATTAACCGTTAAGAGAAAGCGTGATTTTATTCTGAACTTTAACTAGTCACGTTTTAAGACACTTATGATATAAAACAAAAGCAGATTGGGGGGGGGGTTCTTCCGAAGTTAGTTGGTGACGTTATAAGTAATTGCGAGATAAGATGGGAGCTAGAAATTAGGGGTGGGGGACTGAAAATGATAATATAATGGATTGATTATACAATATTTAAGATCAACTTGGTAGATAAATATTTATGGACGAGAAAAAAAAAAAAAAAGCTAGCATCTAATACAACAGAAATACATAAATTAAATACTGAAATAAAATGTAGTTATTAATATTTGAATCTAAAAATAAAAAGTGCGAATTAGTAGAGAAAATCACTTATCACAACAACGCTTCCGTCTCCAAACTGCAAACTAGTGAAGAATTTAACTTTTAATAGCGTTCGATTACTTTACCTTTGACATGAACTGTAGCCCCACCCCCACCCAAAAAAGTACTTTGTCACTTTCTTTCTTTTTACTACTTTTCTATTTACACACTCAACCCAATCTTGTATATTAAGCAGTTTCCTTTTTTGTATTTACTGACCATGTTTTTTGTAATATTTATGTTGAGATATTTTCTATTTTAATCTTTTTATTACTGACTGCTTGCTTAAATTATTTAACTGTTTTTTAAATGACTTTTTTAATGAAAACATTATCGTAAAATTTCAAGCAATAACAACTTCTTAAAAAAAATTCCTTCTTTTTACATTTTTTCCTATTAACTGAAAAGTAGTTTTAAGAAAATAATTTACATCTGCTTGGTATTTTTCAAACAATTACAAGATTATTTCTGTACAGTAAGAAATAATTTATTATAGGTTATGGTCAGCCAATATTCACAATCTTGTATATTAAGCAAGGTATTAGCTGTTTATAAAAAAATTACTGACCATATTTTTGATATATTTATGTGACGATATTTTCTATTTACATCTTTCTATTACTGACTGCTTGCTTAAATTATTTATAGATTTAAGCAAAATTATTCGTAATTTTGAATTTCTCATTTTTTTATACATTTTTGAACAAATTAACACAAACGATTGATTGCAATAATTACGTCAGTCTATTTTGCATTACTTTCATTACACTTATATTACAGCTGTTAATTTTGAGGACATTTCTATCAATTATGCCAAAAAAGGGAAGGTCAGCAATAAGTGCGTCGAGGCATCAACTAATGCAAATAATGCGCATGGCGCAACAATCAACAACTACTGTGCCATACGACACAGCAGAACGGCCAGGGGATGCTAGGGTCGTATTTGTTGACAATGGTCGTTTGGGTAATTCAGTTGGGAGTGGTTCTTCTTTCATTGCAGATTTGGATGCAATCGTTCAAATTTGCCTGGGCCTTCGACAAGCAGTTTCTCAATCGCAGCATTAGATGGTGCACTGCACGTCAATCTCCCCATTTACCCAAATGAAAAGAGTAAAATCCAGGTTGTTTCTCAAGTTTCAATGAACAAAGACCCAAGAGAAAGTTATTTGGAAAGACATGATTCAAGTTCAACTGAAGAGCAACGAAAAAATCGTCTTAAAAGAAAGGCATTAGGTCAGTCTGCTTCCGAAACCGAAGAACATAGAGACAGACGTTTAAGGAGAAATGCTTCAGCCATGTCCACTGCACACGCTTCAGAAAATGTAGAGCAACGAGACAGACAGATGGAGGGTCAGATACAATATAGAGCTAATTTGGAAGGACATTCAAGAATAACAAAGTCACACTGGTCTTTAAAAGCATTCAACTATATTCCTTTTTTCTAATTATGCTGAACACCCTGACATAAAAATAGGCTCTATGTATGCGAAATGCTTACATTGTTTCGCAAAAAGATGGCCAAGTGAGCCAGTGGGAATATGCTGTTCAAATGGCAAGGTGAAACTCCCACTTCTTGAAGAACCTCCACAACCGCTACTATGTTTGCTCACAGGATCAAATCCTGAATCAAGAATCTTCATGAAAGAAATAAGCACTACAATTGTGCATTTCAGATGACGTCTTTCAGATACAGTTACGAATATGAAGTGGGGGTTTATGTCAACATTCAAAGTACAGGGGCAGGTTTACCATCTGGTTTGATCTCCTCAGCCAACTAAAAATTAGGCACCTCAATTTCTTCAAGTTTATTTCATGTCACACTACCTGAAAAAAGCTCAAAGAAGGAATTCCTTTGCACTTGCCTGCAACAATGGCACAATCGAGTCCAACAGTCGATTAAAATTGATTTTTGACCTTCAAAGTATGCTTCATGAACAAAACAACTATGTACGGAGCTTCAAATATGTTCTAGAATTAACTCTTGCTGAGAATTTTAGCATTGTCATCAATGCAGACAAGCGACCATCCACTGAACATACAGGTCTTTTAATGAAATCGCAATACTTCTTAGTGGTAGCCAACATCATTCCAGAGATATTGTCATCAGACACCGGGATGCTGGTCTCCAGTGCATAAATGAGACTCACAGATCATACTATGCGCTTCAATATCCTTTGATGTTTGTTCGTGGAGAAGATGGTTACCACTTTGGAATTCCTCAATTTGACACATCTACTTCGGAATATAATTTTTCCAAAAAAGTTACTTCTAAGAATTTCTATGCATACAGATTTATGATTCGGTACCAAAAGGATAACAATGACCAGAATAATGATACTGGTGATTTTAATAATAATAATAACAATAACAATAATAATAATAATAATAATAATAATGATAATAATAATAATAATGATAATAATAATAATAATAATAATAATATGCGTGCTAAAATGGAATCAGGACGCCTATGCTACATCAGAAATAATCAGGCAAAATTGAGTTGCGACTGCTACATATATTTGAGGGATAGTCTTAACAGAGATGCAGATCCAAACAATCTAGACAAGCTTTGTATTTTGCTCTTCACATTTACTGGTGGACCCCACTATATGCACGAAAGGACTCAGGATGCGATGACAATTGTGAGGCACTATGGTAGGCTTGCTTTGTTTTTAACTTTTACTTGTAATCCAACTTGGAAGGAAGCCCAGGTTGAACTTTTCAAGGGGCAAGCAACAACAAACCGCCATGATATCTTAGCAAGAGTATTTCACTTGAAACTTTAGAAATTGATGGATTTGATAAAACTAGGTGAGATTTTTGGACCGGTCCGAGGAAACATGTATACAATCGAATGGCAGAAAAGAGGTCTTCCTCATGCTCATATTCTAGTTTGGCTTGTGAGTTCGAATGACATTGATAAAATCATCTCTGCAGAACTACCAGATCCGTCTGTTGACAGGAATTCATATAATATGGTAAAGGCGCATATGACCATGTGGCGCATATGACCATGCGGCCCTGGCTTTAGAAAAGACTTACCGTGCATTAAAGACAACAGGATATGCACAAAAAGGTATCCTCATCAGTTTATTAGTGAAGCACAGATTGATACTGATAGATATCCATTGTACAGACGACGAAGACCCGAAGATGGTGGCTTCACTGCAACGGTAAGAGATTACGAGATTGAAAATAGTTGGGTCATCCCATACTGCCCATTTTTTATCGGCACCTTTGACGCCCACATACATTTTGCTTCTCTTCAATTTGGTCTCCAGAACGACGCTACAAGAAATGAAGTCCTATAATATAAGGTAGGGTATTACATTAGCAGTATTGAGGCATTTTGGCGAATATTTGGTAACCTTATCCATGATAGCCATCCAACAATTCAACGTCTGGACATTCATCTTGAAAATGGACAGCGAGTGTACAACACTGTGACAACCGCACAAAATATAGTACAAGCACCTAGACAGACAACTATCAGTAGACGAGTTGAAGGTGCAGAACATATTAAATGGAATGATTGCCTGGGACGTGTCTATACTGTACCTCCAAATCAACACGAATGTTTCTACCTCTGAATTCTGCTTCATGAAGTTCAAGAGCCAACAAGCTTTGAAGGTCTTCGTAAAGTTTGCCCTATCTACGAGGAAGCCTGTATGGCTCGAGGTTTACTGGAGGATGACACTCGATGGGAAGCCACATTGGCTGAAAATTCAGCTCGGAGACTTCGCAAACTATTTAGCTATTCCATTTCTGCAGTGTTGGAAATGCATTTAACTTGTTGTTGAAATTCAGAAATAGTCTTTCCAAAGACGTTTTGCATCAAGCTCAAGTATGCCTTCCAGAGATTCAACTTGATTATTGTGATGAGTTTTATAATAGGGCGTTAATAGATATAGAGAACAGACTTATTCTTACAGGTGGAAAAACATTTGCAATAATATGGTTTGCCACAAACTGAACGCATCGACAATGAGCAAATTCCAACTCTAATACTTCAGGAAACATCCTATGATGTCGACAAGGTACATCAATGAAATGATGCCTAAGTTACTTCCTGAGCAGCTGTTCGCTTTCAACACAGTTACCAACAACGTTTTCAGATGTGCTGGTGGAATTTTCTTTCTGGATGCACCTGGAGGCACCAGAAAAACATTTGTTACCAAATTAATATTGGCCAAAGTTTGGCAAACTAAAACTATTGCCATTGCCATCGTGTCATCTGGCATCGTTTCTCCTCTTCTTCCTGGTGGCAGAATAGCACACTCAATGCTTAAAATACCACTTAACTCAATTTCAGCTCAAACGGCAGTTTGCGATACCAGCAAAGATAGTCCCAGAGCACAGCTCCTTCGACAAACACAAATTATTGTGTGGGACGAATGCACCATGACTCATAAAGGGGCTTTTGAGGCTTTAGATAGAACTCTTCGGGATATAAGAGATGACCAACGATCCATGGGTGGTGTTACCCTTCTACTTTCAGGTGACTTTCGCAAAACACTACCTGTGGTCCTAAAATCTTCCTATTTATGGAGACAAGTAAAAGCCCTTCCGTTAACAACTAACATGTGTGTTAAACTTAATGAAGATGGAGCAATGGAAAAGTTTTCCCAGAACCTTCTGACATTTGGCTACGGAAAAGTTCTAGCAGATTCCACTGGCCACATCAAAATTAACAATATATGTAGCCTTGTCAATACTCTCGACGATCTTATAACATAAGTTTTCACAAATCTGATTGACAATTTCCGCAATCACGATTGGCTCTGTGAAAGAGCTATATTGGCACCCATAAATTCAATTGTCAGTATAATTAATCGACATATGCTAGACAGTCTTCCTGGGACGATTAAAATGTTTAAGTCAATCAGCGCAAAAATGGATTCATTTGACAATGTTAAATTCCCCATTCAATTTCTTAATAGTCTTGATACTTCTGGTCTTCCCGATCCTGTTTTGGCCTTCAAGGTGGGATGTCCTGTAATTCTCCTAAGAAATATAACGCCACCGAAATTGTGCAATGATACTCGACGTGTTGTTAATAGAATGTCTGAAAACATCATCGACGCTACAACAATTACTGGACATGAAAAAGGAAAGGATGTCTTGATACCTAAGGTGACATTGACTACATCAGGAAGAGAAGCGCCCTACGTGTTCATAAGAATACAGTTTCCTCTTCGGGTTGCATTTGCAATGTCAATAAATAAATCCCACAGGCAGGCATTGTCCGTGGCTAGAATGCACTTGAAAGAATCTTGCTTCTCTCATGGACAACTTTATATTTGATGTTCTCGAGTGGGTAGCAAAAACAAAACAAAGAACGTAGTATATACTGACGTTCTGTAAATTCTCAACACCAGGTCCATGTATGACTATATATTTTTTATTTGTGATTTTTCGATACAGAACTTGAATATTAATTGTTGTTTGCTTGTAGCATCCACTGCATTGTTGCTACGTTGTTCAGTTTACTATAACAATTTATTGCCTCAAAAAAATTAATGCAGTTTTCTTTGAAACAAAATATTAGAATTACCAAAAATACGGATAAAAATGAGCATTTAAAGCAACCACAAAACTAAAACTGGAAAAACTTTGAACTTTTAAAAAGAAAACAGCCAAATCTGTTTCATTTATTTAAAGTAAGGCAGAATTTTATATATATATATATATATATATATATATATATATATATATATATACATATATATATATATATATTCATTTATTCAATAAGGGTATAGATAAATTAGGGGTGTTGGGTAAGTGAGAACTCTTTATACTATGATATTTCGAAACCTAATGCTTCTCATCAGAAGAGGGGAGAAGATGATAGGTAACATAATAAGGATGCGATGTCTGTCGATAGTTAAATTTGGAGCGAAATAAAATATGTAGACTGTTTGGGGAAACTAAATTGATCTCTGTGATATAGAAAGAGTACAGTTTTATTATATAATGAAGGTAGATATATGGCATATCTGTCATAGTGATATGTGGACAATATGTGTGATTAAACTCTCAGAGAGAATATAGGGTAAGTTAATTGAAAGAAGATGCTTATTTAATCATATGCATTAATGGGTTATAACTATGCAAGGAGTTTACATGAAATAGGGGGTTTATATATATGTATATATATATATATATATATATATATATATATATATATATATATATTAAAACTCTTTAAATTGGGATTTATAAAAGTTTATTATTCAACAAGGAAACACAGGAAACACAGTGAACATTTAGAAAGTCCCTTATTCCTTTTCTCTAGAAGAAAGATAGCAAAATATTATTAATGGTTAAACTATGATTTTGCTGTTTCGTGCAAAAATTGAAACTGCAACATATGAAGCGAATCATTTAGCTTTAGACAAATCCAACTTTTAAAAAACTCTCCCACTGTTTGATTTCGTTCATATATCTTCTGGACATGATAGGGGGTGTATGATATTTCAAACAGTCATTCAACCCCGTTGAAAAATCGGCGCATATTCCAATTTTTCGATTTTCTTTTTTTATATATACCGATGGCGACGCCCAATCCGATTAATCGACTTTTTAAATTACGCCAATTTTTTTTAACTGGTCTAACTCCATTTATTGCAGCAATTTCCATATGTTAAACAGTAAAACCCAGTTTAGACTATAAAGATTTCCTGAAATTTCGATTTGAGTTTTTCTCCTGAATGAAATCTTTGAACTTGAATTTTGATACCTGATACTCTACTGGTAATTTTTTCTGTGTTCGTTAACCATGGAAAATTTATTTTTTCCGAATTTTTCATTTACTACTGAAGTGTAACTTCCTGAATCGAGTAATAATTTTATCTTCTGGCCATTTATTTTTTATATTTAGGAACTTGTTTCTTTGAACCTCCTTCATTTCGTTTAGTATTTTTTCTGTTTCCAACTTTTTTAATAATATAGTGATTTTTTTCAGAACATTGTTTATATCTTTTCGTAAATATTGTTTCAAACCTACGAAAACAAACTGGAAACATTGAACCATATAGAGGTCGTATTTAAATTCCAAGAGTGAATTTGAAATACCTTCAACCAAAAGAATTCTTGGACCTGGTAATTTTGTGGTACTAGAGAGTACGTTTTCACAAAAGTGATTTATTATCTTTCGTTTAATAACTTTTCAAACTCTCTTGGTGTTTGAATTGTTTTTGTTATTGGAATCGTTTTTGTTGTTGGAATTGTTTTTATTGTTGGAATTGTTTTTGTTGTTGGAATTGTTTTTGTTGTTTGAATTGTTTTTGTTGTGGGAATTGTTTTTGTTGTTGGAATTTTTTTTTTTTTTTACACAGTGATCACCACTTATCAAGGCCCGGAAGCCACTCAGGGATAAGGGTTATTGCAAGTACATTACGTTAGTGAGGAGATTTGATGAAGTGTTTAATTAGGGGGGCGGTTCATTAGGAATTTGTTAACATTAGACTTGAAGACATCCAAGTTGTAGTCCGGAGGGAAGCAGGCAGACGGAACAGAGTTCCACAGGCGTGCAGTTCTAAGAAAGAAGCTTTGTTCATGAAATCCGCGTTTTGATTTAGGCACAGATATAGAGTGGGGGAAATTTTTCACAGTGGATTCAGCTAGACGGGTGTTTTTCGTGAAAGATTGGCGAGGGGGGACCAGGGATTGGAGTTCAGACGAGCACCTGCCATGAAAATAACGATAAAACAAGGATAGGCTCGCAACGTCTCTTCTGTGGGAGAGAATTGTTTTATTGTTTGAATTGTTTGTGTTTTTTTAATTGTTTGTGTTGTTCGAATTGTTTTTGCTGTTTGAATTGTTTTTGCTGTTCGAATTGTTTTGTTAATCCATTTTTTTGTTCAAATTGTGGTTCGAATTATTAGAATTGCTGTTGTTAAATGGTTTGTAACACTTTTGTTAATCCTGAAATCTGTTCCATTTCACCACCGTATTCACATGGAGAAAAACTTATTCCAACTTGTGTAGAATAAAACTTTTCTAATTACCAACCAGAGAAATGGACAATTTCTTACTTTATGTCGAAATTGAATAAAAGAAAGTATGTTTCTCGTTAAGTTACTTTAAAATGCGGATAGAGAAATATATCAATTCTTACCTTCTTGCTATTTTTTTTAAACTTGCGCGGTTGTTTCGAGTTGTTCGTTATTAGATTTTTTCTGTTTTAATCTGTGAGTTCGTTTCAAATCCTATGTTGCCACAGATATGTCCTGTGATATATATATATATATATATATATATATATATATATATATATATATATATATATATATATATATATATAGTTGAAGTAGCTGAGCGTGTCTTGCTACAGTTTCGAGTAATAATCTGGTAAGTTATACTGAACGATTGTCGTAGTCGTAGCTGGTGTTCCTAGCATGAGGCTTGCGTATCATTCGAAGTCTGCCCTAAGTAGTTCTACTAGTCAGCATTCATGGCTTAATCAACCAATCATAATCTTGTAAGGAGAAAAGACTCGAATGTACTCACATTCATTACAACTATAACTGTGCCAAGTTTCGTTGCTCTACTCTATTAGAAGTGGATTAGGTCCATTACTTATTGAACGTCTCTCGTATGGATTGACCATTCTGTATGGAAAGGTATTTCTTTATGCTAAAGGTATCTTAGTGAAGTATAGCTAACGTTAAATATTAAAATGTATTTTGATGTGTCGAGATCCCATATTTAATTAATGTAGCAGTAGAACTAATAAAATACTTATTTACACCCTTTGTGAGTTTGTGATGAATTAGAAACAAAAGCATCAGTAAGCTTATAAACATTCATTAGGTAGACATGTTCGATGGGTTGCATGTTTTGCGACGCATGCAAAGAGTAGAGTTGCTGCAGTTAAGAGATGTTTGGCCAAGAGAAGAGGGAACAAAAGAAACTGAAAATATTTTTGATTTTATATTGGAACATTCAGAATTTTATTTCTCTTTAAAAAGAAAGAAAGCGTGTGTTTCTTTAAAAGATGATTCATGTTGAGAGATGAAGACTAAAGAATGTTCATAGATTAAGATATTAATGTAGTTTGCTTGAAGCGTTGTCCAGTTTGTATATAAAGGAAATTCATAGAAGGCAATACGATGCAGAGAAATAACGGACAGACATAAAGCGAATTAATACAAATAATGATTCACCTTTATTAATGCAATATATCAGGTTGATAAAAAAAAGTTCTTGCAGTTTTTGACTTTTATATTCAGATGAACATATTTCGGCTGAAAAAAAATTATTGCTCGAAATAAGCGCCATCAGAATCAATGCACTTTTGTCAATGAAAAACAAATGTATTTATGCCAGTAACGAAAAAATCTTGCGAGATGAATTCACTAAAGGTGTTTTTGATTATGTTTAGGCTTTTGAAGCATTTCCCACGCAGAAAGTTGTCGAGATGCTTGAAAAAGTGGTAGTCGGTAGTAATGATGGGACAATTTCAATATTTTCCCGATTCCGATACAATTACCGATTCCGTAATAAACTCTCGATTCCGATACAATTACCAATTCCGATTCCGATTCCGATTCTTTATAAATCACTAAATATTTAACTATAAAAATCTTATTTTGTCTCGATTACTGTAAAAACACATTTTAAATTTGCATATATTTTCTCAGACGTAAAAACACACTTGTGATGCGATGATTTAGAGATTTTATTTTTACAGGAAGTTTAAATCAGTAAATATTTATTATCTCATTATTACTACAAGCAGTGAACGATCAAATAAAAAACAGTACTTAAAGGAATCAGTTTTGGCATCGGAAAATAGACTCTAATTTTTCCGATTTCAATACCGATTCCGATACTCCAAAATGCTCCCATTTTTCTGATTCCCGATTCCGATTCCGATTAATCATCCTAAAACTAGTTGGTAGGTGATAGGTTTGGAGAGTATGGTGGACGAGAAAGAGTTTTATAACCCAATTCGTTCAATTCTGCAGTGTCGGAGGAGAATTTGGTCTTTCTGTTGACTAATGTTGGGTGTTGTTTTCAAAGTTTCTGATGCATCTCATCCATTTGTTATAGTACTTCACCACTGTAATGGTTTCACCTGCATTTAATAAAACTGCGATGAATGAAACCAGTTGCAGACCACTAAACAGTTAGCATGAACTTCTTTTGGTGCTACTCTGGCTTCAGGAAGTGTTATTGAGCTTCGTCGGTGTCTAACTACTGAGTTGAGCGTTGTTGTAAAGAACCCACTTTTCATTGCAAGTTATAAACCGTTGAGAAATGGGTCCTTCTTGCGTAAAAGAAGGGAAGGTAATGCTTCACAACGGCGTTTCTTTTGGCCATCGTTCCATTCGTGATGCACCCATTTATCAAGTTGTTTTGTAATTTCAATCTCTCTTACGTGGTTGTAAATCGTCGTATACATTACATCTTATTTAGAAGCAAGTTCTTGAACAGTTGTGCATGAACTGGCTCCAACTAAGGCTCTTAACTGATCGTCATCAACATCTGATAGTCAACAATAATGCTCATCATCTTCAAGACTCTCGTCGCCGCCACAAAATTTGTTAAACCACCATTGTTCTGTGCGTTCAATAGTGGTTCATGGGGAAAACGCGTCATTGATATCGCGAG